>NC_089777.1:44557607-44595107 GCF_040412425.1 Macrobrachium rosenbergii | reverse complement strand
GGTAAGTGATGAAGTCATTCATTTAAAGTCTATAACTGGCTCATGATAAGCTTTTCCCCATGTAAAACTGTAAAAAATATATATATATATATATATATATATATATATATATATATATATATATATATATATATATAGACAATTCTTACATGAATAGTTTTGTGTTTGTAGTGCATAACAGAAATATCTGTAACACACACTCTCACACACACACATATATATATATATGTGTGTGTGTGCACACATACCTGTGTGTGTGTGTATGTATGTATGTATGTATATATGTATATGTATTATTATAATTTAGAAGTCGCTGCACAGCGCACCTCCCCCCCAACCTAATTTACCCTTTGTTTATTGAGAATAAAGTCGCCGCCGCATGGCCGATAGTATTCGACCTAGAAATCAGAGCAACGTTATCAACATTCCGATCTGTCCTTCTTTTTACCTGGAACAGATACTGAGATGACACGGATAGAAAAAGGCAAAGATAGGAGACTGAATGCCGCTCGCTAAGCAGCTTAGCCCAACTAAGCTGCTTAAAACAACCTTCTAAAGGCAGATTAAGCTGCTGAATTGTCTTACCTTCGCAGGACCGGGGAAGAGGCAACCGAATCACTGACCACCTGGCGAATGACACATCGTTTGCACACGGCCCCCAGTTAAAGGCAGAAGTTTGCACACAGGCACGACACAGCCGGAGCCCTTAAAAGGAAGAGACAACAGTAGGCAGGATGCAGTTAGTCTTGTGAGGAGTCGTAGGGGACAGCCATACACGCGGGCGGGTGATACAGTTTGCTGAGAGACCATTCTTCGGCCCGGCCCGACTCCAGGCGACAGTCATCCTCGAAGGCACCGCCATACGTGTGATCATCCTTCGTCATTCTTCGCCAGAGACCTGCTTCCCCTGAGGTAAAGTGCGAGTAAAGACTTTTCAGTCACGACTGTTTGCCCTTTAGAAAGTTCGGAATGCCAGTATTTCACCTCTGTCCTTGCGCCAGTTTATCCAGTGCCATTTCCAATCTCCTGTGTTCAAGTGTAAAGTGGTCATTCATTCCTCGAGTCCTTGGCACCCTCAGTGCAGACGCGAGTCCTATTCTGTGTTATATTGTTCCTTTACTGGTGTGTAATGTGTAAATCTCTCTTGCAGAGGGACCTATTCGCAGTGGACTCATCTTGGACTGTGCCTTGCCCTTATTCAAGACTCCAGAAGAAGGATCTTCGGGCGTTGCAAGGCCTTTATCAATTTACTTATCCATTTTCCCTACCAATGCTTTCTTTTGGAAATATAATTCTTTATTTTACCTCAAGTGTTTACGTAACATTTCCTTATGAAGTAGAGTGTTCAGCTCCTAAATTCACCCCTTTTTCTTTGTTTTTACAATTTCCCTTTACGTAAGTCAGAGCTCCAAGGCCAATTAAATAAAGTTTCCGTTGCCAGCCTGTAAAAATACCATAAACCCAGGAAATACGTAAATATATATATATATATATATATATATATATATATATATATATATATATATATACAAATTCTTACATGAATAGTTTTGTGTTTATAGTGTATAACAGAAATATCTGTAAAACACATTTACACCTACAGACACACAAACACACACACACACACACATATATATATATATATATATATATATATATATATATATATATATATATATATATATATATATATATATATATATATATATATATATATATATATATATATATATATATATATATATATATATATATATATATATATATATATATATGACTATTTATCACATCACCGTGATTCATATACAATCAGAAATTCCCCTTCAGTAACATATATGAAAATATATTACTTCCGAGGTAGAGTGAATTGGATATTAAAGGACGTTTGTAGCTTTATATGAATATATATATATATATATATATATATATATATATATATATATATATATATATATATATATATATATATATATATATATCACGAAGAAAAGCAGTAGGGAAAGGCATCCTCATCATCTACAGTTTATTTTCAATGCCGACGTTTCATGACGAATTCAAGTCGCATTTTCAAGACTATAAAATATAATATAATTTGCAAACATCAATAACAAATTAATGCAATGGCAACAGCTCTTTATGTAGTAAAAATATTTAAAAACAAAACACCTCATTCCAAGATAAGTCAATAATAAGTAAAAGGTTCACTAAAATCTTAAAACAACCTACCTATATGAAAGAAAGATCAAGACTAACATAAATAAGTAAAAACAGAGTGAGGAAAACCAGTTGCCCAAACTAGGCCCTTATATATATATATATATATATATATATATATATATATATATATATATATATATATATATATATATATATATATATATACAGATATATATACATATAGACATATATACATATATACATATATATTACATATATACATATATAATATATATATATACACATATATATATAGACACAGGTACCTTTGTATGAGCATTTGGTGTATGTATATATATATATATATATATATATATATATATATATATATATATATATATATATATATATATATATATATATATGTGTGTGTGTGTGTGTGTGTGTGTGTGTGTGTGTGTGTGTGTGTATACTTCAATTTCTTGCAATTGGATCTCAAGGTTTTGTAGTGACAATTGTATCTAAAAAAACAAAGAATTCAAGAAGTTAAGAGGGCATTGTGGCTATTACAATTACACGTGCATCTGGTAAAAAGTGACCAGTATATTCTACACATATATTTCAGCCTAAAAAGCAATAAAACGATTGCCCACTTGTCTACGATGGTGAGGACGGGTCTATTCCAGCTCCAATAAATATATGTGAAAATGACATGTATATGTACAGTATGTACGAGAGGCAATACGCTTTTATCCTTCTTGTGGTCTGGTCGGCAACGTGACCTCGTGATTATGGTGACACGGGTTCATTTCCCACGACCGGACATCATAACTACTTCAATTTCTTGCACTCTGATCTCAAGGCTTTGTAGTGACAACGTTTTCCAAAAAAGCGCAACAAATTCAAGAAGTTAAGAGGGCATTGTGGCTATTACAATTACGTATGTACCTGGTAAAAAGTGACCAGTAGATTCTACATACAGTATATATTTCAGTCTAAAAAGCAACAAAAACGATTACCCACTTGGCTATGATGGTGAGGGTGGGTCTATTCCAACTTCAATGAATATATCTGAAAATGATAGGTATATGTATGTACGAGAGGCAACAGACTTTTATCCTTCTCGTGGTCAGGTCGGCAACATGACCTCCTTGTGATTAAGGTGACACAGGTTCATTTCCCGAGACTCGACATCATAACCACTTCAATTTCTTGCACTTGGGTCTCAAGGCTTTGTAGTAACAAGTGCATGAAGAAAAGCACAAAAAATTTGAGAAGTTAAGAGGGCATTGTGGGTATTACAATTACATATGTATCTGGTAAAAAGTGACCAGTAGATTCTACATATATATCTACTGTATATATATATCATATTTTCCCAAGAATCCCAGCCATCAAATGCTTCGTTTAAAGCTGGAAAATACAACAGTGCATTTTGGGCACTGCCTGACAAGGAAGGGCGAAAGGAATATAGGCCCCTCCCTTAATCTTTTAATCAACTTTCAACTTTCTCTTCTCGAACATATGACTGTGGGAGGCTTTGCTTTCAGAATCCTAAGCCTGGCTGGAGGCAGATTAAGAGAGACGCTACTGGACGAGAGAGAGACACTGCTGGAGGTGATTGAGACACATCTCCACCCTTTCCATTCACGCCTCCTATCATGGTCCTATCTTGTAGGGACTTTTAGTCTTCTTACCAGTGAAGCCCTTAGCCCTTCCTCCGCCACCATTACCCTCACTGAAGCCACCTCTTCTACAAGGTAAAGTGATCTGTTGCAAAGTTTTTTCCAGTCAGTCACACTGTTTTATTTCTTGTACTAAACTTAATATTTCCATTTCTAAGTCCCCGTATTTCCATATCAATCTTGCCTTGTTAGGGCAGTGTTATGTAAATGCCTGTGTTTAAATAATTACATAAAATTGTGTGTTCAAGGCTTCTTGGCGCCCTCTGTGGTCGCCTGGTTCTATGTATATTTTACTGTGTCCTTACAGGCTTTTAATTCGTTAATCTCTCCATTTACAGAGGGTTTGTTAGTTGTGGAAATCTCTCTTGACTGCGCCGTGTGTCAGGTCTTCCCAGTTATAGTAAACCTCTCAGGCCTTGCATGCCTCATTAGTCCATTTCATTTTCTAATATTTCATTTCATGTAAATACACGTAATTTTAAACTTACCCTAATGTGTTTACTCACAAATACCTTGTGAGTAGAACCCTCAGCAGTCAGATTTTATACAAAAATAGAGGTTAAGTAACGAAATCAATCATTTTGAGTCTATAACTGGCTAAGCAAAATCCCTAAATATATAATATATATAATTCTATATATATATATATATATATATATATATATAAAATATATATATATATATAAAATGTACACACACACACACACACACACACACACATATATATATATATATATATATTATATATATATATATGTAATATATATGTATATATATATATATATATATATATATATATATAATATATACTATATAATAATATGTAAATGTATATATATATATATATATATATATATATATATATTTACATATCATTACATATAATATATATATATATATATCAAATATATATATATCAAATGTCCTATATATATACTATATATATATATATATATATATATATATATATATATATACATACATATATATATATATATATATATATATATATATATATATATATATATATATATATATATATATATATATATATATATATATATATATATATGTACACATATATATATATATATATATATGTGCATGGTTGTGTGGTATGTATGCATGATTACATATATGTATATATACACATACGTCTATATACTGTATGTATGTGTGTATATAAATATATATATAAATATAAATATATATATATATATATATATATATATATATATATATATATATAATAAGTCCTCACATGAAAATATATATATATATATTAATATTAGAACCATCCTATATAATATATATAATTATATATATATTGTATATATAAAGATATAAAACATATTTTCATATATATATTTTCATATATGTTACCCGAAGGGGAATTTTTTCTTGATAATAAGTTCGTTGTTTTGCGGGCTCGAACCACGGAAGACAAGAACTCAGTACTAGAGTGGCGCGCATTAAACCATACTTGATGGACGTGAGGTTAAATGAGCGTCACAGTAGTCCTGAGTTCATGTCTTTCGTGGTTGGAGCCCACGAGACGACGAACTTATTATCAACTAAAAAATCCCCTTTGGGTAACATATATGAAAATATATTATTCCCAGAGTAAAGCAATTGAATATTAAAGGAGGTTTGTAACCTAATGCTTGTATATGAATCACAGTAATGTGATAAAATTCATATAAATATACAGTATATATATATATATATATATATATATATATATATATATATATATATATATATATATATATATATATATATATATATATATATACATACTCAAACGAATACTTACATTTCAATTTATACATTTAAGGGCTCACCCATTGCGTATTACCCTTTGGAAGGAGCGTAAATACTGTAGATCCTGGGGCTTCGTAGCATCGTCGCTTGATTGTCCTCAGGAAAACCATCGGTTATCAGCATGCTATCTCCTTAAGTGGCAAGTCAGGTTTGAGTGCTGGGCTGTCCCCAGGTGAGAGCCTGATTCGTTCTCATACCTTGCCACTTCCTACCTGTTACGTCAGTCCACAGCAACCTTACTATGTATTTCATATTACACTACTTTCCTATAGTGTGAGTACCACATACTATACAAAGCACACCAAATGCTCCTGCAAACGTACTGTACCTACATGCATATCCGTGCATATATATATATATATATATATATATATATATATATATATATATATATATATATATATATATATATATATATATATATATATATATATATATATATATATATATATATATATATATATATATATATATATATATATATATATATATATATATATATATATATATATATATATATATATATATATATATATATATAAATATATATATATATATATATATATATATATATATATATATATATATATATATATATATATATATATATATATATATATGTATATAGTATATATATATATATATATATATATATATATATATATATATATATATATATATATATATATATATATATATATATTTATATATACAACACATATACATGTGTGGGTTTGTGCTTTTACAGATATTTCTGTTATGCACTATAAACACAAAACTATTCATGTAAGAAGTTGTATAACTGATTCTATAAAAATCAATTTGAAAATGCCAGTAAAAAGAAGTATTTATTTGAAAAAACAGCGAACATGCAATAGATCAGAAACCAAATCAAAAGGTCGTCTTACTTCTTCACCAGATGATAAATTTCAAGAGTCATGTCATCAACCAAAACCCAACTTGATTCTGTCAGATTCGATAAAGGAAAGAGATGACCATATGTCACTTTCAAGTAGTGCTGAAAGGCTTGCACTTTAAAGCCTTTCACTCTCCTTGCATTGTTGGATATTCTAAAAATTCATATCAGGTGCGTGTGTGTGTGTGTGTGTTTGTGTGTATATATATATATATATATATATATATATATATATATATATATATATATATATTATATATATATATACATATATATATATATATATATATATATATATATATATATATATATATATATATATATCATATCATAACATATACTATATTCTCTCATTTATCACTGCCATATCTGCTTCTAATACTCTTAAATTATTAGTTAGAGAAACGTAAATATTTAGATTACCCAAGGCAATTATTCAAACACGGATAAAATTAATAAAAATATTATTTAATATTTAATTTAGTATTACCAAAAAATCAAATAAATATATATAGTAGTGAAATCACTGGATATTTATGCAATACTAAGTATTAACACTCTTCACACAAAGAAATACATAATAAGACAATAAATTCTTAATAACGAAGTAAATACTCAAATACACAGTACTCACTTAATACAAGTAAACTCTTCAAAATGCTAAGTTACGTACATAGAAGAAAAATACAAGAGAATCAATACTTTACCCATACTAATAATATAACTTTTTCACTTTACATCCTTTCGTAATATTAGTTAGTATAATTCTCAACTTGTCAATACAATTCCAGGAGACACACTGGTACGTACGAGACTAAGTAGCCAAGTAAACTTTTAAAGGATCAAAACATCAGAACTTTACTCTTTTAGAAAGCAAGGAAGAAAAATACAATAACATTACACTCCCCAATCCAACCTACACTGCCATCTATTGAATGACCCTCGCATCTCAAACGAAAAACAAATACTAATAAGTCACGTTATAACAATATATATATATATATATATATATATATATATATATATATATATATATATATATATATATATATATATATATATATATATAATTACTCCTGGTGTTAAGGTATCAACATACAGACCTTACTTATAATCTTGTTTAGGAAATATACATTTTCCATCTTAGAAATTTAGCATTATTCAATTGCTGTGCATTATCAGCAAGCTTGCTTTAGAAGCTATGCTTTCAGTCTTTTTACATAAATGTCTGCCTATTTCTAACAATAATAATAATAATAATAATAATAATAATAATAATAATAATAATAATAATAATAATAACAAAACAGAGCTGATAATCTGAGAAGGAATAGATCAGAGTTGACATGGAATGATTATACCGAAGAGCGGTAAGAGAAACTCTTCTGTTATAACTCCGAGCATTAACGGTGGATATTCTAAAATTTTTATATTTTAGTATAGGTTTTACAGCTTCTGTTTCAACCAGATGGCTGTGTCCATCACTGTCCAAAGAAAAAGGCAATCCTTTTGGCTGCAGTTTTTGAGAGTATGCAGATCAATGAGAAACTGAACATGCCTTATTCCTGTTTTCCAGAAGCTACACCGATTAGTTTTGTTTTTCTGTCTCGTAAAATAAATAATATTTTACCTCGCATTGCTGCTTATGGAGGTAGACACCTAAGTGGAATTTAAACTTGTTTTTTAACTCTGCGTTGCCTTTTACTATTTGTAAGTTAGCCAGAGGGGGTACTTTTTGCACTTGCTTCAGAATTGGCAATGCTACTTCATTAGGTAAATGTGGTTAAGGTAGATCTAGCAATGCTGGTTGTCGCACAGGTTCTGAATATCTATGCTGAAAGTAATCATATTTTCTACAGTTTGTCTTCAGCAAGAGTCTGGGCGCTTGTGTAACTCTTCTTTCAAATTTCCGTGCTGTACAAAAATCCCTAGACTCTGGTCATGAAGTACCTGTGATGTCTTGACATTAGTGCTGCTGGCGATCTTGGTAAATAAGAGACCCTTGTTTTGAAAATTAAAACAGATGGAAATTGGTGGACCATTTTTATGTCTCATTATTACATTTTTAACAGGAATGTAATCTACAGTGGTTATCAGGTTAAAGTTCGTGTATTGATCTCATCTCTCAAGTACAGGACAGTGGTTGCTGAGCCTCTCAACAGAGATTTAGCTAATATTATGATAACCTCTCACCAATCAAGATCTTTCAGTTGAAAATGCTTCTTCGACTGCATGCAACTTGTTTAGAATTTCAGGTGTCATTCCCGACTGCAAATTCACTTTTGAGAAACTTATCAGTCTATTTCTTCAATTACGCAAGAGATTTTTGGAAACCTGTCTATCGTGAGATGTTTTAATTCTTTTACTCTTCCGTGTTTTGGTTACTGCTCCCCTATTTGGTATTCAGCAGCTAACTCGCATCTTATATTGTTTTACAAAATTTTAAATTTGTTAAATTTCTGATCTCTGATTTTCATATTAATCTTCAGGACGTTTCAAATTCCTATCATTCTTGGCATCCCAATCTTTTTAGATTTTACTAGCCACCACATAACACTAGATTTGAAGTTAATTCTAACATTTTTACCTTTTCTCATGCGAGATTCAATATCACAGACATCTAGAACTTTTATTCTTGTTGTGACCAAATCCTGGAATGATTTTCTTCATCCCGAAGTTGAATTGAGTTACCTCAGAATTTCAAACTTAAGGCAAAGACATTCTATGTTGAAAAGCTGACATGAGCCTCCCTTCATAGTTGTCTCGTTTAATTTACTGGCATCTGTCTTATTACTTGTTATTCTGTTTCGTAGTTTATTCTCTTGTCTATTTTAATGGCATCTATCTTATTTCTTGTTATACTACGTTATTTCTGTTTCGTGGTTTGTCTATTTTAATGGTATCTATCTTATTTCTTGTTATACTTCGTTATTTCTGTTTCGTAGTTTATTCTCTATTTCTCAAATGCCTAGGTTGTACATGGCTGCATTCCCTACTAGAGGCCTTGGCCTTGAATTTTGTTTCTTCTACTAAGCTTGCAGCTTGGCATATAATAATAATAATAATAATAATAATAATAATAATAATAATAATAATAATAATAATAATAATAATAATAATAATAATGTATTTTAACAAAATTCATTCTAAGCAATGTCGACATCACTGATGCAAAGTTTATAACTATCATTAGGATAAATCTGCCATCAGACTCTCTCGTCAAGCCCACCCGTAGATGAAGAGAGAGCCTTCACACTGATACACTTCTTAGAAAGCCCAATGAAACGAGATCCTCTCGGCTGGAAAGACCGATTCATAAGTCCTTAAAGGCATGAAGGAATTCCAATCCGATTTTTATGGCACTTTACTGATCTGTCGAGTCAGTTCTCCATTTAAGTTGAATATTTTATGTCTAATAATAATAATAATAATAATAATAATAATAATAATAATAATAATAATAATAATAATAATAATAATAATAATAATAATAATCGAGTATTTGTGAAACTCGCCTCTCTAGCAAAAGATCGAGGCGGAAAGATTTATGGAAGTTTCGTTAAAATCCATTGTTACTCTCTTGACCTGAGTCGTGAATTATGTACCTGCTACTCAGTCGAAAGTGATAAGTGGTAGCTAGAACGAGGAAAACATGGGAGCTAATTACCTTATTTCAAAATACCTCATGACAACTGCTCGGCCAGCATACTCCGAAGCCACCACTTTTAAAGAGGGCAAAGTTTATTGGAACGAATAGTAAATAACAATTCTGAGGAAATATAAAGTTGTATACTGTTTTCATTATACCATATTATTGTATATTGCTGCTAAATTAAGCTGGCCTTATGCCATCGCATCTCTTACTACACAGAACTCAAAATATATATAAATAATACCGAAAAAATTTACGATTTGCTAATCAACTGAGTCTCGGATGGCAGCGACAAAAAAAAAAAAAAAAAAACACACACACAAGAAAAAATGCACCGAAGTTTTCCTGCGCAATCGAATTTTCTGTACACTGTATATTGGAAAATCCACCGCTCTTTGCAGCTAAGCCGCCCACTGCTTACGTCACGACCAACCCTTGAAGCTGATTGATTGGTAATGGTTTCGAAAAGTTGGTTAATCTGTTGTTCTTTTCATCTTCATTAATTTTGTAATGTTTGTTTTACCGAACTAACATACTTTCTGCTGATTATCAAAAGGAAACATTATATTATTCCCTGAAATAAAATAATACACATCCCCATAAAATGGTAAAAAAATTTGAAAATATGAATGAACTCAGGAGTGTTCCGCGATGCTGCAACGTTGTTTTTCGTAAATGAGGTTCACCTGAATACAGAGGTGACACGTGGAATGTCTTGCGTTCGAATCGGTGCACTTGAATTACAGGACAATGATAACTACCGTCTTATATTGTCAAGAGTGTTCGCCATTCTGAACTTAAACTCAAAGACTTTCTCAGAGTTATGCAGACTGGTATTTCATGTTGAATTTAGGAATTTTACTACATTTTAAGAGTCATAAAATCGATTTCATTGCAATCGTTTACACATTCGGTGGGATGACAACCAGAATATACTTATATTTAACTTGAAGTTACAGTATGATAGGCTATACGAATAATATTGGATATAATTTGCTGAGAATTTTCTTAAGGACATCTCCTTTCGAAATAACAAGATCATGAAAAATGACATAGACCTATAATGTCCTATGTCTTTTTGTCGGTTTACGCAGCTTATGATGTTTGGATTATAGGCCTATCGCTCTCTTATATTCAGCCGTTTTATTATGGTTCTTGTCGTGGTTATTCTTGTTTTTGTTGTTGCTCTTATGGTGCTTTTAGTGCGTTCGAAAACCTTTCATATGGTGACCTAACATTGCAGAATTAACACAGACCTATTCATAAAATACTAGTGTAAAGAATTATCTGCCTACTATTGTTCATTGAAATTTAGTAATTTGTTTTAATTAAAAGTAATCGAGTTCTTTATGAATATAGTCTACGCTAGGATATTTTCCTAACAACAGAGAGAGAGAGAGAGAGAGAGAGAGAGAGAGAGAGAGAGAGAGAGAGAGAGAGAGAGAGAGAGAGAGAGAGAGAGAATAGTTTCTGTATGTGGGTATGAAGAGATGCTTGGATAGAAGGAGCTACAACTATACCGAAGACAGACAAACAGACAACTTGAGAGAGAGACAGGAAAATGGAAACAGCTCCGTATTCCACAGCCATTGAAACTCTTGAAAGAACTTTCTTTTGAACACCATAAGAATCGATGGAATACTGCGTGTGTGTAAGTTTATATATATATATATATATATATATATATATATATATATATATATATATATATATATATATATATATATATATATATATATACAGTATATATATACACATTACTGTGAAATATTTTCTGTTAAGACAGAATTCCATCTAATAGACGAAGCCCATTAAAATGGCAAAATAGAGAAAGTTAATGCTATATTTCAGAGAACAACTGTCTCCCTCTTCAGGCAGGTAATGAATGAGATAAGAGTTACAAAAAGCAGTATCTATGCCTAGAAATCCAGAGGTCAGCCATTACATCACTCAAGTTGAGCATTTCTCCTTAATCTTCTTAATTATCTATAATATATGAGTCTCAAGCTCCTTTAGAGAGGTTCATTGCATTTCTTTGTTTAATCAATGCTGATTCTACCATCGGGTTTTTGAACCGACAATTGCTGCTATAAATTATATGTGACAAATTCCAGTTTATTCTGTGACCGTGCTTATTTATGTGGTTAAAAATAGCTGAGCTCTGTTGGCCATACCTAACTGAACGTTTATGTTGTATTAATCGCTGGCAGAGTGATTTACCTGTATATCCGATGTAGGATTGGTCACAGTCCAGGAAAGGGATTTCTATACACCTGTGTCTTTCGTTGGACGTTAGTCAGAGATTTGGCTAAGGTATTTGGATAAGTAAAAGCAAAAGGGTTTGAGTTTCCAAGTATCTGTGTCAACGTCTTAATCATGTCCAGGTGTGGAATTTTTATTTTATTGTTGGGCATCTCTCTAGTCTTGTTTTAAGGAGGACGGTAGAAGATTATGTTAGCTTTATGGATTGCTTTCTCATTATGGTCAGGGTACTCTAAAGATGACAGCTGCTTACAGATTAGTTCAATTTCCTTTTCCAGGATATCTGGGGAGCAAAGCTGTAAGGCTCTTAAGAATAAATTGCTGGCTGCGCCAATCTTGGTAGAAATGTCATGATAACTAAAATAGTGAATGTAAGAATGTGAAAATGTTGGTTTTCTGTATACGGTAAATTTGTGTTATGTCGTGTCTTTAATTATTAAAATATCAAGAAAAGAAATTTTTAGTCTGTTTCTCATTCAACTTTAAATTTGATGCTGGGCACTAATGCATTTAATTTTGAAAGAAATTAGTTGAAATTGCCCCACCTAGTATCCCAAAATGGTAGAATATCATCTACATATCTCATCCACAGTATGTTTAGGTTTTATTGCATTTATTATTATAGTTTCAAAATATTCCATGTATAGATTGGCTAAAACAGGACTCTGCATCTGAATTTTTTTATAGAATGACTTCCCGAATGAAAAGATGTTATTTGATACACATAATTCAACTAACTTTACTATTTTATCTAAGATTAGTGGGAAATGATCTGAATAAGGGGCTAATTTTTCTCTCAGAAACTGTAGAACATCTTGTTCTGGTACTTTTCTGAATAGGAAATCAACATCTAAGCTTAAAAGTTTTATGCTGTGAAGTGGTACATGTGCTTCTTTGAATTTTTGACAGAAATCTTCAGAATGTTTGAGGTGACTGGGCGAAAATGTGCCTAAGATCGGGGAAAGGAGGCCGGCTAACCACTTAGAAATTTTATAATTGAAAGCTTGCTGCTCAGTCGGCCATTTCATATTAATTTCCTGATTGCACAGTTTATAAATAAATTCAATTTAAAATTAACTGACTGGTTTTGAAAGGCGGCCTCCATTTCCCTGTTTACTTAGACGTGATATCAAGGTAGGTCAACTTAGTCATTATATTTATTGCTTATATTCTGAGTGCTAGCTGATGGCCCCTAAGCAAATCACAGTACAAATCCAATTTCATTCTTCCAACTGGGCTCAGAATATAACAGTGTCGAACTCGCCAAGGATCCTAGTCGACTAGTACCTAGAGATAGCTTTGCTATTACTAGACTAGGAAGGAAGACGAACCGAGGAATGATATAATTCATAAATAATTTAATTCCATTATTCACAAGGCAAAATAAAAGGGTGACAGAACCAAAGCTAAAGATAACAAGGTAAGGGTTATCAATATAATTGTTGTAATATTAAGGACACGTTAGGAACAGACAGGGAAGAAGTGTTTTAAAAAGAAGCAATATGCAGCAAATCTCTTAGAATATCATATAGGATAAGGCAAGCGAGCAAAAAAAAGGTTCTTAAATTAGCAACTCAGAATAACTGTCCGTGAAATTTCGCGTCGTGAGAAGAATAGCAGCTGTGTTGTGATGCCAGAAGACTGATATTTAGGAATCAGGAAGTGCTTTGCCTGGGATTTACTGCATGTGTTAGCCATGAACAGTTAGCTAAGTGTGTTGTTCGAAAACAGTTACGGCAGAGGAAGTGTACAATTCCTGTGTTAGTGAAGTGTAGTTCGAAAATAAGTGTTTGTTAAAATACGTGTGACAACCTCTAGCAGCTCGGCGCATGCGCCTTCCATCATCCCACTCCCACAATTCAGACTGTCATATCCAGTTCAGATTTACATTTAATGTTTTAAGTAAAGTAAAGGCATTATTGATGTTTCAAGTTAAATAATTCGATTCTGCATACCAGCGCCAATAATTCAGTCAGAAAAGTTTAGTGTTCTTTTCCTTAAAATTTTAAAGCACCATCGATTGTTGTAGCAGGTGACTGATGCCACCAATACGAGGGGTTTCTCTCACGCGCATTCTGTTCCACTTCTCATCGTTCACTAGCTGAACGAATTCCATTTCCTTTCGCCCCCTATCGTAAAACCTAACAAAATATTTTGAGAGTAATTTGAAAACGCTTTCCACCATATAACTTGTCATGACGGGAGCTAGGTGTTAAATTACATAAATACCAAAAGTACATTCTTAGAGAAAAAAAGTAACTTAGTGTAAATTTTCCAAACGTAATTTATCATAAGAAGGAATTAGAGTATATTTAATCCCGCAATACAAACGCACTCTCAGAGAGAGAGAGAGAGAAAGAACTCTAATATTCTTCCATCATAACAATGGGAACAGTAATAATAATAACTGAGTATTGGGGAATAAACCCATTAATTCACAAAGCCAAGTGCAATAATTTTTTTATTTTCCTTTTATACCCAAAACTTTGATTCTTTAGACCCCCACCAATTCTTTCTTTTACTCATTCACACATAGTGCGTGATTTTATATATGCACAAATGTTCATTGGATTCTCTCACATATCTATTTCAATATAAAATGCTTTAGCCAGAGGAGTGAGTTCTCGTGCGTTTCACAGACCATTTAATAACAGTCATCAACTGTCGTGCACGAGTGGGTTTCCATTATCCAAGACTTGCATATACCGCAAGCACCAAATCGCACATAGAGTGCAAACCACAAAACCTTCCTTTCCTCATGTCAGGAAGCAGCCACTAGTTCTAAGAACTAACCACCCATGAGTGCAAGCCCAAGGATTTCCCTTTCCACAGTGCCACTAATCTGAGGCACTGCCAACGACTTGAGTTACTCAAGTGCTTACCTTCTCACTTTCCCTTTTACTCATTACTCACAATCTGCCTTGGGCAGAGTGCCATTTCCTTCAGTGCAGTTTTGTTGCACTGCCTCTTAGTAGTGTTCCCCAGAACACACCGGCACTTTAGTGCCACCAAGACATAGTCCTGACATATAAGCCACTGCACCTGCACCTGAGATACAGAGTGCCAACAACAGTGTATCCGCCCATAGGGATCATTACTCCTTTAGGATCGCTCCATCAGTGAGACCTTTGCACGGCACACTCAGCCACAGTGCCACCTTATTGAAAGGGTGCCACACCACTGAAGTGTATCCCAAATCTGAGGTACACTTCCTCAATTCCAAAGTACGTTCTCAATTCCATGGCAACAGAGCATTACAGAACATTTATGGATCTGGGGAAGGAGGCAGGTCTCATGGGACCCGAACTCACAAAGTGGGTCAAGGAACAGATGGATGACTTAGCCAAGCAAGAGAGGGGCGAAAGAGCAGAACAGAGACAGTATGCTGAAGAACAGTGGCAGTATGCTGAAGAACAGAGACAGCTGGAAGATGCAAGAGAAGAGAGGAGAAGACAGCATGAATTAGCACTCAAAGAAAGGGAGCTTGAGCTGGAGAAGGCAAGAAAGGAAAGTGCTGAAGCTATAGGTATCCAACAAGCCTCCAACCACCCACCTGCTGCACCAAATGCTCTGATCTCAAGCAATAATTTCCTAGTCCCCAAGTGGACTGAGGAAGAGCCAGAAGCATGGCTGGAGGAAACAGAGGCGCTCTTTGAAAACTACAACACCACTGAGATAGAGAGGGCCTTAGTGCTTGCCAAACACATGGAAGGAAAAGCTAAGGCAGCCCTCCCCTCACTGGAGAAGACTCAAAGAGGCGACACGACAGAAGTTCGTAGGGTTATAACGAGAGCCTACAAAATAACCCCAGAGAAATAGAGATAGCGGTTCTGGGGTCTTGCCAAGGAAGTCGACTGATCCTGGACTGAATGGGCCTGTCACAAGACCCAGTCTGGTACCTGCTGGTTCAACTCCCTGCCGTGCACTACCTTTGAGGACCTATTCAATTGGACCATGCTGGAGGATCTTTTCAAATGTGTGCCTGGGCCCCTTGCTGCGTATCTCAGTGATAAGCAGCCCACCACACATATGGAAGCCTGCCGTATGGCTGATTCATGGGAAACCTACAATCAGTCCCACAGCACATCTCAACGGCGCATAGTGCCACCCGGGTACCTCTCAGTCCCAACTCGCCCGAAGAATGGACTGCCTAGCAAGCCAGCGTGCACCCACTATAAGAAGTTGGGGCACGCTGAATCTGACTGCCGCAACAAGCTGGGCAACAATAGGCAGCCTACTACCAACAACCAGAACTCCTCTCCCTCGGCGTCCACTCAATCTTCTTCATCGACAGTCACCATAGGGAAATCAGCCCATTCCAAGGGACCCTACTGAGACTGTGGAACTCCAGGGCACTATAATGCCAGATATCCTGGTTGCCCAAAGCATAGCCCCTCTACCAAGCATGTTAACCTGATTATTGCCATAACCTTTGCGGCCATACCGCCAAATATGTCTCACCCTGAGCGGGTATGGACTCAGTCCGTTTCAGTGGCACCCCTGGGTGGCTCTAGCTTACCAGTGAACCTGCCAGTTACAGTCGACACTGGCTCAGATATTAGCCTGATTGACCGGGCGCCAGTGCCAGCCAGTGCCACTGTTGATGAAAAGACCAGGTGGACGATGACTTGGATAGAGAAGCAGAGCAAGGCCACTCCCACAGTCGAAGCTTCAGGTGACCACCCCTTGGGGCACGCAACCACACCGCATTGGAGTGGTGAACAAAATCAGGCATGGAGTGGAGTTCCTGTCAGGACAAGACCTCCTCTGGGGATGTCCTTCCGTAATGCCATTTTGTTGCCTAGCTACCTCCACCAGGGAGGCCTTAACTCCAAAACCACCTGACTGGGACACCGCCACCGTGACAGGCATGCCACCATCAACCCAACCTTCCACTCACCAAAATGTTCGATGGAAGGGGAACTCTCCATGCAACTCCAGGCCCTGTCCTCGCTCCTCACTAAAGGATGGCCACCCAAAGTTTCCTCCCTCACCAAGAAGGGAAATCACCAGGTACCGCTGTAAAACCTGTAATGTAAAAGGGCACTCTCCGAATTGGGCGAGGTGCCCTAGCAAGCAAAATGCAGCGGACACCACAACCAGACCACTTTCAAGAGGCTCTGCCCTCCACCTAAGACGGGAATCTCTGTCCCACGCTACCTCAGGTACACCAAGGGGTCTTTGCATTCCTGGGTCCCTCGTCTGCCACCTGACTCCAAATCTCTGCCAGCGACACTTGAGAGCCCTGAGCAGTGCCAAGCTCCATCTATCTTGGACGTAGCACCTCCACTAACCTTAATCTCTGTACCTGTCCCCGAGTGCCGAATCCAAATCTTGCCACGGATCTTCCTACGGGAGATCCTCCAAACCACACTGAACTGATCATTGCAAATTGTGAGCCTCCGACCCCCAACGTTTCTTCTTCTCAATCACCTTCATCTACTGAGGATGAACCTCTGGCAGACCTTAATGCTACACCTTCTCTGGTTGACCAGGAACTGTCCGGCCGGGATGCACACGCTGGTTCTACCTTTACTACGGTTGTCGCAGCAGCTGAAGTAGGGACCCTCCCCTTAGCTCCTAGGGCTACCTCTGATCCTGCTCCTGACGGCACTTCTGGCCTTTCCTCAGTTGGTGCCCTCGTCACCTCCTAGAAATGGTGTAGCCAGAACTTGGAGGAACCCAAAGTAGAAGAAGAAGGGGCGAAAGAGACCCAATTAACCAATAAGAGCCACAAGCTCTCCTTGGCACTCGTGTCCCAATGGCACAGTGCCTTTTCCACCTCAAGAGTGATCCTGGCACCTATCCAGAGGAGGTAGCCTGTGTGATCTCTGCCCAAGTAGACTAACATCTAACAGCCTAGGCAATCTTGTAGTACTAACCCTGATAATAACCTCATGATAAAACTGTCCAATACTCAAGTTGGTACACCCCTGACCACTTAACATAATTAACCCTTCAGGTTGCTCATGCCCAAAATTATTGCGTGTGTTATTCTATAAAGATTTGCGTAATCCATAATTATTTGCATTTAGTTAGGTCAGTGTCATTCAATTTAGTCCCAGGGCAGTAGGATAGTAGACAATGTCAACAAGACACATTTACCATGTACCCGTTGCCTAGGAGTAGAGTCCCCATCGTCAGAGACAGCCAGTAGAAGTCTGTAGATACCTTTGCATAGGAGCTAGGCTCTGCTGTGGTAAGTAAGTTAGCAAAACTAGTATCCCCTCCTAGCAGTTAGGTAGGTCCTTTTAGTTAGCTGCATTGCAAACATACAACTCATTTAGGGAAGCTGACTGACCAGTCGAGACAAATAACTTACTTAGCCAAGGCCTTCACGCCCGAAAGGGAATGGATGCCTTCTTAAAGGGGGGGGAGCTTTCACGTATATAGAATATTCATCCCTTCAGCCCGTTAGCTAGGAAATCAGATTTAATAGCGGCTGGAGGAGACTCCACTTGGGGGTGGACCTATGTAGACATCCTACCCCCATATCGTCTGATTTTGGGGGGAACTGCCAATGTCTTAGCCCAGCGTCATATGATTTGGGGGACAGAAAGCCATTAGGGACAGAAGGACCAGTCCGGACCATAATTGGGCTGCTATGCTGACCCTAGTAGCCTTAGCTATAAGACCTATTTCCCTTAGACCTTTTTTCTGGCTGTTATTGCTCTTCCAGATCGACTGATGTAATGGAGCCCCAACGCTTGAAATCGAAGGAGACGCATCACGACCTGACACAGACTCAGTCGGAGACCGCAAGCGCACGCAGTTGGTGCGGTCTCTATTACTGGCCAGGTGTCGGGACTTGAGCGGCTGAAATTTGTTTTTTGCAAACGAGCTCCATGCACAGATGCAATAAGGTACGTCTGAAGTTGCAATGAATGAAAGTGATCTTTCTCTTCTCATGAATTTCTCTCCATTTTCAGTATTTCCAACTTTTCATTTCTCCTAAAACAAAGCCCCCTTTGTTTTCCACAGCCTAGCATGCACATTTGCCCCTCATGATTTGTTCCAAGCTCAAATTAAATTAGTCCTGTGATAATAATTAGAGCATTCCCACCATAGTGTTACCATGTGCTAACTAAATCTAAGTGATAATTTCCTCCATCGTGCATAAGTAATTTCATGTGAGAGAAAGTCATTAGATCTGAATGCTAATCTGGATTCTCTTCCAGAATCCTGTTATTTGGCTCTTTGAGTGGTCTGCCCCTGCCCTTGTGAACCAAATAGCCTTAGACGTTTAACTGCCATCTTGCTATGTGCACGAGTCCTCAGACTATCAACGGTCTAGGGGTGCTTGACAAAGTTCCGCTTTGCGTTCATGTTGCGCTAAACTAGAAATTATCCACTAGTCTCAACAGCAGTGGTTTTCATTTGCATGTCAAACTCTTTCAGGACTGTAGCCCTTTCAGATTCATTTATTTGCTACGCATTGTCTTGCTTTTATTGCACATTGTATGTGCCTTGCCTGCTGCTCAGACAGCCATTTCATATTGATTTCTTAATTGCTCAGTTTGTAAATAAATTCAATTTAAAATCAATTGACTGGTTTTGAAAGGCGACCTCCATTTCCCTGTTTACTTAGATGTGATATCAAGGTAAGTCAGCTTTGTCATTACATTTATTGGTTATATTCTGAGCAGTAGGTTTTGACCCCTAAGGCAAATAACAGTAAAAATCCAATTTCATTCCTCCAACCGGCCTCATAATATATATATATCATGGTCGAGGTGGGTTAATGCCGAGGCTAAGTACAATTTCCCGCTCTCGGCCGGGTAAATATAGTACACCAGACTCGGCGTTAACTTATACCTCTCTTGATAGCTCAGTGGTTAGCGTCGACTGGATTCGCTGGATCTTTGGCGTCTGTGTGTCGTGGGATCGAGACTCGGCAGTGCCCGTCCATATATCATTATAAATTCCCCTTCGGTGATAATTCCCCATCGGGATATATTCCCGAGGTAGCGTGGATTGATATTAAGCGATATTTGTAGCTTCATGATCATATATATATATATATATATATATATATATATATATATATATATATATATATATATATATATATATATATATATATATATATTATTATGATTAGCAAGAATTCGCTAGCAAATTGCCCCCCCTCCTTTGTTGTTGTTGGTTGTTCATTTACTGCCAGCGGCCGATCGATAGACCATCTGTCTATCGACTTAAAAACAAGGGTTAAAAGATTAAAATATCCCATTTTTTGATAAAGATCTTTCCTTGAGGCAAAAAGTAATCTGGCTTGGGTGTTTCTCCTACAGGCCAAAACCTCCCCTGCGGGCAGCAGGTGCAATGAGTCAAAGCATCTGTGTTGGACGCCCCCTGCCCCATAGGAGGGATAAAAGCAAAAAAGCCCACGAGGTCTCCACACACACACGCGGGCTGGAAGATATAGAGTGAACTTGTGAAGGCGTCGGGTGCACTTTCCAAACCCTGGGACTGAAGTGATAGTCCGGGCCGTAATTTATAGGCGTGGGACGATAAATTCCGCTAACACAATAAAACCCTCACTCTTTTCCCTTTAGCTCTTCTGCCAGTATCATTTACTTTCTTTTAGTCATTTAGTTATCTTTATTTTAATGAATCGCGGTCATAAACTCTTGCCCTTGTGATTTAAATGCCCCTTTGTAAGCTCTGAGGGACGTGTCCGCCTTTCATATCACGGTCAAGTTTTCATTCGTAACGTCTTGGTAATTTTCCTTTTGTTATTATTATCCCTTTTCCCCCTTCCATTCCTTCCAAGATTGCTGTTTGTCCTACCCCACATCTTTTGTCTGCTCACCCGTCATAACATTGAGTAGGCAGTGGACGCATAAAATTAGCGTAGTTTAAGGTTAGCGAATTAAAACCTCGCGAATACTCTCGCCGCATACAGCTGTCAAAATCCGTGTAGGCGGCTAAGCAAAGTACGTTAAAACGAAGATAAATTATCAATGCGAATATGTATAGTCATTACAGTATCGCGTAAAAGGGGATGTCATTTACAAAAATAAACGCTGTTTTTCACTTACACAGCCTCTTCAAGGCAGATTGTACTAACCGCATGCATTTTATCTAAAATTAAGTAACCGTGTATTTTAATTCTTGAACAATAAGCTTTCTTTTCTTTTGTTGGCCATAGCCTCATATACACGGTCCTATAATCTTAATTAATTCACAATTGTTCGAGTCACATTATAAAGTTACCAGTGGGTAACCAAAGCTAAAGAAATTATTCTTTTGCAAGTGTTTAAATCACTTTGCGTTCTGTTAACGAAAATTGTCCCAATGTGTTATTAAAAGTAATGTCACAGCTTCATAAAAACCCTTAGAGTAAAGTTCATTGCAAGGCAGAATGTAGAGTAACGTAAAGCATTTGCCGCTCATTCTTGAATATCGATGTACACACCGAAGGAGGTATGTACATCATCTTGTATGGGGAGGTATTATGATTAGCAAGAATTCGCTAGCAAATTGCCCCCTCCTTTGTTGTTGTTGGTTGTTCATTTACTGCCAGCCGGGCCGATCGATAGACCATCTGTCTATCGACTTAAAAACAAGGGTTAAAAGATTAAAGGCGCTCCATTTTTGATAAAGATCTTTCCTTGAGGCAAAAGTAATCTGGCTTGGTGTTTCTCCTACAGGCCAAAACCTCCCCTGCGGGCAGCAGGTGCAATGAGTCAAAGCATCTGTGTTGGACGCCCCCTGCCCCATAGGAGGGGATAAAAAGCAAAAAAAAGCCCACGAGGTCTCCACACACACACGGGCTGGAAGATATGGAGTGAACTTGTGAAGACGTCCTCAACACCTGGCCCCATCGATGCCCTTTGCATCCTAACCACGTGGCCCTTTCCAAAGTATACTTTTCCTCGTGCCCTTCGACCGTATTCCTCGAGCCCACGCCATTGCTTGAGTTTCGAGGAGTCCCCATCGCTTGCCCCTTTACGGAAGCCCTTGCATCTCACCACGTGGAAGAAACTCGCCCTCGGAAATCGCAAGTCATCCACGGACTGCCTTCTACGCGCCCTCGGAAAATCTGCTAAGGTAAAGTGCCCTGGAAGAGCCCCATTTCAGTCACGCTTTTGTCTCGTAATATTTTCTTAAAGAGAAAGCCAGAAATCTCCCTTGTCTAATGTCCGTGCACCTCTTGCATCGGCAGTATTAATTCTTTATTAATCCTTTGGCACCCTCAGTGCAGCCTCGAATTCATTATTCTTTTGTCTATTTTCATTACTGGCGTATAATGTGCATATCTCTCATTTCAGAGGATCCTGTTTCGTGGAAGCTTCTCGGACTGTGTCTGGAATCCCCAGTTTCATTCAATCCAGTAGGGATCTCCTTCAGGATAGTAATCTACTTGAGTTCCTCTTTCCCGTACTGATATCATTTATGTAAATACACTACTTTAAATTTGCCCACGTGTTTTACGTAATATTTCCCTCAGTAACAAGAGCCCTATGCTCATATGAAATTCTCCTTTGTTTTCCTCTTTTTTACGTTTTCCCGTACCCACTGAAGTCAGAATCACAAGGCTAAATTACCTTAAATTGTTGCTACCTGTCTCACAGAGCATATTTCAAACTAAAACCACGGAAAAACGTAAAATATATATATATATATATATATATATATATATATATATATATATATATATATATATATATATATATATTTGATATTAGCGATATTTGTAACTTCATGATCATATATATACATATATATATATATATATATATATATATATATATATATATATATATATATATATATATATATATATATATATATATATATATGTATATATATAGTCTCAGTAATTAGGCGGCTACTTGGAAATCTTAGCTTGATGATGAATAATATTGCCAAGACCAGAAAGAACATTCTTTATTACACAAGCTTTCGAAGTATAAAACCTCATCATCAGGCTGAAAAGCCGACAAGGATGAGAATCAATGAAATTACAATAAAATGAATTGTCATAATAAATCTTCAGCAAAAATACTAAACAAGTATATAAAACGAACAATAATTACAAACTAAAACGGTGAGACGCAAAACAAATTAAAAATTAAAAACGAACACAAACATAAAAATATAAAAATAAGGTGAAATGTAAACAAACTACCAATCACAAAGTAAAATATTTAACGACCCAATTGTGTGCCTACTATGAAATTACACGATAGCTAGTTGAATACCAGGCGAGTTGTTGTTCAATTCCGGTTTCATCTTTTTAATAAACAGCGACTCAAAATCAAAAGGTCCAGTCTATTTGAACAAAAAGACAGTACCTGAAAATCCAGGTCAGTGATAGGATGGTCCTGTGCTAAACTGTGTTCCCGAATGGCAGAAAAGGGTGGTTTGGAAAGAGGAAACCTAGTTCTAATAGAAAGACCTCTGTGTTCCACATCATTTACTTGTTCACTTGTTCGCAGTGTGGTCTGCGATACGTGGGATCAGTTCCCGCTGGCTCAGACACAGAATTTTGTATACACACACACACACACACACACACACACACACACACACACACACACATATATATATATATATATATATATATATATATATATATATATATATATATATATATATATATATTTTTTTTTTATTTTTTTTTTTTTTTTTGGGGCAAAGTTTTCTTGTATGCAATTTCATTGAATTCTAAAGCCTTTTATTATTGATCAACTTCTTATTAGTTTGACAATATTTTCTGAACCTTCTACGTTCTTCCAAATTCATTTGGTGGACAAAAAAACGAAGATTAACTCTTTGTTCCATTTACTGAGAAACACAACACAACTGCTGTTCTGTCACTCGTCATGACCTATTCAAAGTGTTATGTGGACATAGCGTCCTGTTGTTTTGTTACAATGTGCGTCCAAAACAATAATAACAATGCAATAAATCACATCAAAATAACATTAAGTAAAACAAACAATTTTAAATTATTTACAGTTATAAGAGTTACAAAACAGTAATATTCATAATAAAAACATAATTCACTCTGTGAAAAATAATGAAAACATAAAAAACCACGTGTTTATGATGGCAACAAACAACACAGAAATGCAGGTATACGGATAACGGGAATAAGAGTGGTAAGGCATGGGAGGGGGGGGGAGTGAAAGCGCATGATTTAAAGGGTGTTGTTGCCGATGTTATGGTTATTTCTTGTGTTAGCGTTATGTGTTGTAGGGCACCTGCTAGATGGGAGTGATCTTTCTGCTTCTAGTTGTCTTCAATGTTGGTTTGTGCAATAAAATGCAAACAGATTCCGCTATAAATAATCTGTGGCAACTATGTTCTGTATAAATGATATCTGTATTGTAGGTTTGCAATTGTAATGGTCTATGTAGTGTTGGTGAATGGATCCATTATTTCGATGGGCCTGTAAGCGTCTTTTTAGTGTTGTGGAAGTGTGGCCAATGTAAGTTTTTTCGGAGGACTAGCACATCCTCTCTGGGCAGGTAAAGCGGTAAACAACGTTGGTGTTGTCTTTCTTGTTTAGGTTTGGGCTGATATTGTTTCTCATTATTAGAGAAGCTGTCAAATTAGGTTTGCAGTAAACAATAACATGTTCAAAGTGGTCTTTAGGTTTTATTCTTCTCTTGATAATGTTGGTGATGACCTTTTTCTCTTCCTCAAATCTATCATTGTCTTCGGTTGGAAGATAAATTATGATATTTTTGTCGTTGTTACCTGGTTTTCTGGTTTCGTTGGTGTAGAACTGTTCGATTCTTCCTCTTGATACATCTTCGACCAGTTTATCTTGAAAGCCATTATTTGTCAACAGCTGTCTGACTCTCTCGATTTCAAGGTGGGTCTAGTGCCAAGTGGAGCAGTGGGTTATGGCACTCTTAATGTACAGTAGGCATCCACTACCGTTCGCTCATAAGCTGCTGGGCACTCCCCACGTGCGTTAAGACACCGCCCCGCATTTGTTGTTTTTGTGTAGATTTTGGTGTCGAACCTTTGCCCTTTTTGTGTTATGAGGATGTCTAGGAAGGGAAGATTTTTCTCTCTGCTGAATTCTACGGTGAAATTTAGGAAAGAATTCTTAAATTCTTTGGCTAATTTTGTGGCTTCATTTCTATCCTTCTTTGTCATGAAAATATCATCAATATACCTCGCATATATGCGTGGTTTTTGATGATTGACAAAAGTCATTGTTTCGACGTGGTCCATGTAAATGTTAGCAAAAAGGACTCCGAGCAGGGACCCCATAAGTCACCTTTGTGTGTGAGGAAAGGGCTTCCAACATCGATTTTAACGTCCTATCTGGTACTGAAAGTGGTTCTCAGAAGTATCAGGTTGATTGTCTAATCCAGTGGCATGTTAGTGAACAAACTCTCTACGCTGAGAGAGGCGATGTCTTCTTCTGGTTCTGTGCTATGGGGTAAAAAGAGGAATTCTGTACTCGATTCTACAAAGTATATGATGGAAAGTATGGAGTTATAATTTCATTGAGTTTCTTTGCCAGTTGGTAGGTGGCCGACGTAATTTGTGAAATTATACGCCTGATGGGGCATATGATGACGTCAGTGTTTTCTCTACATTCTTTTGCTGCTTGTCACAATTCGGGGGTGAGGGTTTTACTGTGATAATTTCCACATGTTCGGTTGGGTTAGCCTTTGAGGTCCAGGATGTACCCTGGTTTTATTTGGTTTTTATTATTTAACTGTTCTAAATTGTTTATTAGACACACAATGTTTACATGTTTAGACATCCGATTGAGTTTCCTAATGTAGTGACAATTAAGGCCCAAATTTAATCATTTCTTCTGGTTGTCAGTCAGGGGATATGTGATAAATTAACACAACCATCTTTGCTTTAACTCTTCTGCACTGGCCTTCCATTTACTATGAATAATTTCTTAATATGCTGTGCACTGGTGTTCCTTGTATGTTTTTCTATTTCAATCTCACTTGTCTGCCCGTATGTTGGGTCTCTGAAGCACTGATTGCACAAAAGTCGTTCCATGTTTTCTCTATTTCTTGATTTAAATTTTGCAGACAGCCGCGTTAACAGCGCTGCTTACAGGCATAAGTGAACAGAGGAAGGGTTACTGTGAGGTGTGGATGGCTGGGGAAGGAATTACTGGGGTGGGGGTGTGGTTGGAAAAGCCATGCAGGATGGGCAGGGTGGGTAGGCAGATGTTTTGTCATCTTGCGTAGTTATTGGCAAAAAAACACGACGCCACCTGACATGTCATCATACATCGTTTTGTTTGTCGCTTTTAATTGGCTGGTGTGGATATATCATCAGTTTAATAGCACATGGTAGGTGCATGGGTGGGCATTCTCGTGATTTTTGTAAACTTGCCTGCTGTTGATGAAAAAGTATACATAATTATACATCACTGCGGTTTTTGTGCTCTTGAATGGCTGACTCAATATGCATCATGATAACATCATGAAAATTTCCTTCTCTAATTAGCTACATGCAAAGAGTATCGATGCACTTTGTAGCAAAGCATGCTTCTCTCATTTGTCAAGTTCTGCATCAGTTCTCTGTATTAGTTCTTTCAACAGGTGCTGTGATACTGCGTTGTGATGCTTTCCCCTCAGTCTCCCTTGCAGCATTGCAGGTGCTGTTAGTTGTGTAAGTGGAGCTGTGTATTCCCTATATGGCCCCATCTAATCTTAAGAGGGTGAGGAAGGGGGTAACCCTTAAGAAGCTTGATATCATCTGGAGAATCAAGGTAGGCTGGTCTATGGGACATATAAATGCAGGAGTATAGTACTGGCCAGTCAACCTTGCAAGAAATCAAATGTGCCAAGGGCAAGCTGAAGTAGTATAAAAAGACTGGAAAGAAGATGCTGAGGAGCCAGGCTTGCAAGGTGGTGGCAAAACCAAGTCATGATATTGAACATTCGACCTTGATCTGTTTTCATCAGCATAGAAAGGCTGACATGCACATGTGCAGTGCTGAATTGAAAGCTGCAGCTATGGAGTTCGCAGTCCTGTGAGGGGTCGCCGACTTTAATATATCTGAAGGCTGGCTGTTTGGGTTCAAAATTGGGCGTGGACTTTCTTAAGAAAACGCATGACAAAGTTTTCGGATGCCTCCAAAGAAGGAATAGAGGAATTTTTGCAGATGCTTAAAGGCCTAATAAAAAAGAAGGCCTTGCTTTGGGTCAAACCTTCAATGCTGACAAAATTACTCTATTCTATTACTCCTTACCCACTAACCACTTGGCTGAGAAGAAGGAAAATAAATTACTTGGTCGAAAGCTTTCCCAGCAAAGCATGTATGCGCGCTGCCCACACACACACACACACATACACACACACACACATATATATATATATATATATATATATATATATATATATATATATATATATATATATATATATATATATATATATATATATATATTATATATATATATATATATATATATATATATATATATATATATATATATATATATATAATGTAGACTCCCAAACTTCAAAGATAATTATTAGCTCAGAAAATAACAGAGAAAGCTACTGCTACTAATAATAATGCTACAAATCAATCTGCCATCGTCAAATTCCAGTAACGTCAGATGACACAAAGAAAAAAAATGGAATTCAAGCCTCCGCCTTAAGTGCTACTCACCGTTAACAAACCCATGAGCCACATTACACACTTTACAGTTGCTTGAAGTCTTTCATTCCCTTTACAGAAAATATGGACAACAGTTTTCTTCATATATATATGTATACATATATAAATATATATAAATATCTATATATATATATATATATATATATATATATATATATATATATATATTTTATATATATATATAATATATATATATATATATATATATATATATATATATATATATATATATATATATAATAGTAATCTCATAAACTTCATGGAAAGCTCACAAGGAATATGTCAAAACCTCTATACACACAGCCATTTACCCCTGTTTTGCAACAGTTTTCCCTTAAAAGCTATCAACGCTGATGTTTGGAAGTTTAATAGAACACTGTATTGTTATTTTAGTTTTACACATACATATATATATGTAATATATATATATATATATATATATATATATATATATATATATATATATATATATATATATATATATATATATATATATATATATATATATATATATATATCTAGAGTATGTATTGATAGTGATATGAGCCCTATGTTCATCAAAAGGGTTCACGTTTTTATTTCAATCCATATCACTTTTTGTTTTAGTTTTATTCATATTCTTTATCGTCACCTCCCTTCTTATCTAGGTTCTCCTTCATATTCAGTTTATTGTTCTATTTGTCGTAGAACAAAGGACGACACGCATGCTCAGAACAGATCACTCACGTGGAGAGAGAGAGAGAGAGAGAGAGAGAGAGAGAAGAGAGAGAGAGAACCGTATCTGTTTTGCTAACTATATGGATGCCTCACCTTGGTTATAAAAATGCCTCGTCAGGGAAGTTGACGTAGTACGCCAAGGGCACCCACATTTTCATTACTGTGTTATCACTAATCCCCTCCTAGATAACCCTCGGATGAGTCAGCGAACAGCGGATGGCGCCTCACTTTGATAATGATCCATTCCACCATCTGCTGCAAGACAATGAAGACTTATGTCCTATTAGTCCTGCAGCATAGCAAACCAATTGTTAATTTTTTCATAAAAGCACCAAAATTGGTACACATATTGACTAATGTATTCTGAACAATTCTGGATATGGAGCCACTCGAGATTGTGCCTTTGTCAGCTTTGGCGGTCATTTTCCAAAATGGCCGCCATTCTACTTTCACAATATTTGATATCTCATTGTTAGTCTTTTGGCAGGTTTCTTAGAGGTGATAAATACTCCATGTGATGTTCATTTACAAATGTTTTATGAAAAAAAAATGGTCATTTGTATGGGAAAATGCATTTTCGCACTCAGCATAGGTAACAGGTTCAGATTTATTTTGTGGTGGTGGTAGTGGTAGAAAACTCATGGGGAAGGTAAGTGGTTGTGATGGTTGGAGGCCTGCATATAAGATGGCAGCACTGAAGACACTAGGTGACTGGTTGCAGGGAAGCGGGTGGACACATCCACTCGCACAAGCAGAGATTGTACTGCAGGAACCACTGACTCCTTTCCTCGGGCTTCACATGTCACACGCACAAGAAGGGCACACCAGGTCACTGCGGCTGCCTTGTACATACTCCAACATGTGCATATGATAAGTAGCGCACCAGTGAAGATGACCAGCCTCCCAAGGACTTCAAAGACTGGTGTCATGAGAAAGAGAAGAACTCTCCCCTGTTTATGTAGTGGGCAACAGTCTTGGATCTGGAGCTCTCCATCCAAATCTATGTGCGATCTGCGAGAGAGGCAAATTTCAGCATGTACCTGGATGCTCTAACTGACATAGACCCGTAGTTCTTCACGCTGGGTCATATACACTATGCCTGGTGGATACTGGTCCATCTGCGTGACATGGCAGAACTTACACAACAGCACCCAGAGATCTACAATGAGTTCAAGGCTGGCCACTTCACAGTGCAAAAGACCAAGAGGGCATTCTCAGTCATTCCTCTTGACCAAGTGCATGAAACAGAATAATGCTCGTAACAAGGGTGACGGAGGTGCTGTTGGCCTAACAGACAATCCCAGTGCTCTGAGGCGCTGGATGGTTGCCAGACCCGAGGTGGCCAGAATCATCATGGAGTTTGAGGAGGAGATCATGTATCCAAATGCCAATGAGATGACACATCACCATGAAGAAACACCAAGTGCACAGATTTGCTGGTCCTAGACACCAAGGAGATTGCCAGTCCTGTAGTGATTGAAACAGTTTGCACTGCCAAGCAGATTGGAAAAGAACAGTTTGAGGCATACCCATATCGTTGCATCATAGACAGAATGAAGACTATTGACGGACCTATGAAGAGGAACAAGCTCCCACTCATCGGAATGCACAGAAGACCAAAAGTGCCCAAAGGAAAGGATGCTTGATGGGAATCTGGACAAATTTTTCCATCATGAAAATCAAGCGTGTCCTCCTGCATTATCTGATGCAGGCAAGCTACACCTGGGTAGTAAAAGATAGTTGCTGGAGTGCCTTGAAGGTATTGCTGAAGCTCAGTCTGATGCACCTGCTGTCACTTGTGTTATCCTTGATGGCACCATCATTGTGCAGATGTTGAAGCCTGGCACTGCCATGACATCTGAAGAATATGCCCACCAAGTCTAAATTCCATATGTCAAAGGGTAACTGCATGGAGCTTCATGTCTTGACCTTGTTTGGGATAGCTACAAAGATGGCTCCTTAAAGACGGTGACAAGAGAAAAACGAGGAAAATGGGTGCGGCAGTGCAACAGCCACAACAGGAAACTGGCAGAGTTTCCTACGTGTTGACACAAACAAGGTGGAACTCTTCACCTTCCTGTCTGATGTGCTGGTGCAGTCCTTCCATGACAATACAAAGGAGCTGGTAGTCACTGATGGGGGAGTAATAATCTGCCTTCCAAGGCAGGAAGATGAAAGCTCACTGGCTTCATGCAGTCATGAAGAGGCGGACACTCGCATCGTGCTGCAAGGGACGCATGCCTCACAACATGACCATCGTTGGATTCAAGTCCAAACAGTAAACACCAGCGTCGTCGTCTTGGCTGTGATGGTAGCCCAGGTACTACCACGTCTGGATTGCCTTTGGGATGGGCAAGAACTATCGCTACATCCCTGCCCATGAGATAGATGCCTCCCTAAGCCCACGCCATGACCAGATGTGACACGGTATCAGAAGAAGTCTGCTTGGTAGACATGGAACTCATTTCCCGAACTGATAGATTCCCTGGTCACCCTGACTACCATGCTAGTCAATAACCAGGAAGACATAATGCACTGTATAGAAAGATTTGTGGTGCTCCTCTAAGACTCCACCAGTCCATATACGGATGTCAATAAAGCCAGAAATAAACTCTTCAGCAAGAGGAACTCCATCCAGTGCATCCCACTACATACCATGCTTTATAAAAGCACGTGAAGAGATCAGTCTTCCAGGGTAGTTATGTCTGGGGGCAAGTCTTCATCCCTCAACCCGTGCTTCCATCACCAACAAGCTGGGGCTGGCAGGAAACAGAGGATGGGTCATATGAACCGCTCTGGACCACACTCTAAGTCTTCAAAAAGCTGCTTAGAGCTCATTTTATGCCGCTGCAAAAAAGGCTGTAAAAACCGATGCAAATGCAAGAAGGCTAATCTGCAATGCTGTAGACTGTGTGCTTGTGAAGGAGAATGCGAGTAGACACAGACTACCACGAGAGAGAGATTGAGATATCAGCCTAGCTTAGAATGCGCAACTGCAAAGATGCACTGCTTGTAAATGTGTTGACTTCTTGATCCATAGAGAGCCTGTACACTTTACCTCAGAAACTCTTATCATTGCAGACTTTTACTTGTGAAGTTTTACAAAGTCAGTAGTTACCAAGCGCAGTTACCAAGAAAGCTACTTAATCCATTATTCTATTGTATTATACTGATGTATGTGTGAACCATGTGTATGAATCCTAGTAACATGGCAGTAGACATTAATCCGTAGCTGTTTCAAAGTCAAGCGTTCAATAACTTGAGTACATTTTCTGATTTTGTCATTATCAAGATTATCAATTTTCTTCTCAAAACAGAGTAAAGTATTTAATCTATAATGAAATTTTTATTGATCTTAAACCCACTGAATGTGATGAATATCATCTGACTCATGTTCTCCAGTAATAGGTACTTTTCAGCAAAAAGTTTCAGTTGAGCAGCCATTAACAAATTAAATAACGGCTTTTTATCGAAAATCCTTGCTCATAGTAGTTGGATACGTTATTTTCATGGTCCATGTACTGAATTTTACACTATAAGAGCATATAGCCCATTTTGCTAAAGCAGAATGGTGGCCATTTTGGAAAATGGCCACTGTAGCTATCTAAGGCACAATCTCAGGTGGCTCCATGTCTAGAATTGTTTGGAATACATTCATATGTTCCAATTTTGGTACTTTTATGAAAAAACTTGCCCAAGCCTCCATGGTATGAGGCACACACATACACACATGAGCACCCACCTTGTTTACCCTCCAGCGATACCTCGGTGCATGACGTCCCCAGTGCTAAGCTCCTCCCCCGTTAGGTTAACCAAAGTTCAATAGCCAGTTAAAGCCTAGGCCTACATTGTCCTCTGGATACGAAGACTAAATGAGTGCCTTCTGCTGTAATTTACTTAATTTGTTGCCATAGTCCTTGAACAGCGAATTGCAGTCCCTGAACGACGCTACACTATTGCCCTTTTATATGCTTTGCATTGTTGAATGCTTTGAGGATAGGTAATTTATTAAGTCCTGATAGGTGCAGGCGGGATTTATTTCGTGTCCGTCTCAGAGTCTCTGCTTTATGTGTCTGACTGTCCATCTATCTACTTCTCTCTGTCTGTCTAGTACTGTATAACTGTGTTTTGATCCCATTACCTCTTGCAGCATCCCCTGCGCGGTGGCAGTTATATATTCTCTTCTTAACCTTCCAAAATTTTTTAAATAATCGTTGTTTTCTGCCCGACTGCATTTTTCGTCAAGGTGTTAAACGTGTCGTTAATTATTCAAGTCTTGAGATAGACGTGGCAGTAGGAATAGGGTAATATTAAGATCGTTACCATGTTCTTTAACTGACTGCAAGTCCATTACATTACTTGTGTTGAAACGTCTGTGAACTTTATACTCTTAAGTGTTCATGCATCATTTGCCTGTAAGAATATTATCATTGCGAGTGTTATTACCATTATGAAAATTACTATCATTGTTTCCCTTGTGGGAGCGTGTGCATGCCGTATGTCTGATTAACCCCTCTGGATGTGCTGCACTCGGTGCGAGTTGGGATATTTGGAAATAAGTTCTCCTCATTTTGCTGAGTTTCGTGCTTGCGGTTCATAATCTTCCTCCCTTTGTAAGTTTCAACGTTAGGTCACCTTTTTTTGCTTCCATATTAATGAATAGAAATGTTATTTACCTAAAGATTACCTCTTTCTTGAGCACTTTAACTGAAAATTCATTCTTGCCGAATCGCCAGTCGGCAGTTGTAGAACCTAACTGTACCCAGTCTCACCGTTGTTAATTTTTTAGAGTAAATCAGCGTTCATTCGTGTTATATGTTGAACAAAATTCCTGTGTGAAATATTTCATTTATTCATCGTTTCCAGAACTCTGTATTGTCATTATTACTGTACTTTCGTTTTGGATACCGATTATTGTCATTATTGTGCACTCTGATTATATTCATATTATTACCTTTCAAATTTTGTGTGACTGATGCGTGTTGTATTTCTATTCCCTTCTTTGGCTATTTTATTTTTAGATATTTTCTTTCTTATGGTTATCTGAAGTAGCTTTCAGTATCTCTCGTAAGATTTGTGTGTCGATGGATTTGTCCATTAATCATAGATATTTCCTGCTCAATTCAGTGTTTACTAAATCTCGTAAAAAATTAAGTTGGTGAATTCTGTAACTTTTGTGATTAAATAATTTTAAGAGTAAACCCACTGATAATCTTTCAAATCCTTGGTGGCCCTGTACTAAAAAAAAAAAAATGAGTATAAGAGAACCTGATTATTGCCTGCGTAAGAAAAGAAAGATCCAGAAAGTACGGAAAGTTCATCCAAAAGTTGGGAGTTCAAGTAGAGGCAAGTCATCCTTTCCGAAGTAAGAACACTTGAATTAAAAAGGAAGAACAGAGTGTAGTCATTGACGTGAGAGCAAAAAGGGAACCCCAGACAGTCCCCTTCACCATAAAGGTGGAGAGGTAACATGTCAAATGGATTATTGGTACTTGTGCAAAGAATAATTGCGGGAAAAGTGAGAGAATATTTTCATCTTTTCTTTTACTGTGATCATGTCTTGAAAAATAGACGAAAGCTCAGTGAACTCCGAATTTTCTTTCACTTTTCCTGCGGGTACACTTGTATATCTAGATGCCATGAAACCATTGTGGTAACAGATGAACATATACAAAATGACTCAAGAGATCACGGTTTTAAAGAACTCCTGAAACGCAATTTAACCGAATCCTGTATTAATAAAAAGACTGATAACTTATTAAAATATCATCCTGGGTTTATAAAAAATAGTCTTTTGAAACAAGTAGGTTTTCAGGTAATTGTTAGTACTGTTTATGTTACTAAGAAGTCTTCTTGTGACTTCGTTGTCTCTTTAGCACTTGCATCTGAATCCTGATGAGGTGTACAAATGCACGAAAGCATTTGATTCGATATACATACACACTACATACATATATATATATATATATATATATATATATATATATATATATATATATATATATATATATATATATATAATATATAATATATATATATATATATATATATATATATATATATATATATATATATATATATATATATATATTATAATTTAAATATATGTGTGCATGTGTGTCAAGGGAATTACCAAATAGGAAAATCCAAAAACATCAATGATACTTAGTCGACCATTTCTTATTTAAAGAAATCAAAGGAGTGAGTCGTGCACATACCCACAAATTTATTCCTTGCCAGTCACAACATTCATTTTCTTATGAGTGATTAATACTTCTTCAACCCCTTCCTCAATATGAATACGCCCGTATACGTCCTTCATCTTGTTACCTTCTTGGGAATTTCTCTTAAGTAGGAGCCATTTAACTCTATATAATATATTCATTATCATTATTATACTTAGAAGTAGTGGCATTCAACGTACGCTTGCTTGAACACAGAATCATTGTCATTATTGATAAAAATAGTGTGTGCATTGTTTGAAATGAGCGCACTTGCAAATGAAACACCACATGTGTGGAGAGAGAGAGAGAGAGAGAGAGAGAGAGATAACTTATCAGTACCAATCCGAGGTGACAGTCATTGTTCAACCTCAACCCCGCCTCTCCTTTTGCTCATTCCATAACCTTTCCATTGCAACAACCATCTAGCATTTTATTGCTCCTGCTAGACCAATAATCCTCAAGAGAACCTATCTCTGCACGCATGGGACTTGAATGATTTTTAGTCAAGTATCCTCTTACAAATCATCTACAGTGAAGTTATCTAATGCTATATTAAACTGAACAATTCGTTGTTTGCGCCAATACCTTTTTTTTTAATTCATTGCCATCGCCTTAAGCTATTTGTGGAATTTTACCAACATATTAGCAAAGCGGGCCTTATGCTGGCCAACAAGTGAATAAATTAAGGGAGACTAGAATTCAGCCTTTAAGAAGGAACCCCTTGGCTAATGGTTTGCCCAACTGGCAGAAGTTTGAGGTCACATATTATTATTATTATTATTATTATTATTATTATTATTATTATTATTATTATTATTATAACAACATCATCATCAACAACAACCAAATCTAATGAAAATAACTGTTATTATTACATTTGAAGTAGTCATATCCAAAACTCATGTACAGATTAGCTTTGACTGTGGATTCTTTCTTTCATTTTTGACACTGTGTTCTTGAACCGGATGGGTGGTGTCGGGTATTTTTGTACATGATAATAATACTTATAAAAATCCACCAACAACTATAATATTAAATACTTACGCAAGCAAGAATGTCAATAACATCATTCAATACTGCGGTAAATACCACTTGAAAGTTGTATTACAGCTTCTGTTAATTGTATGTGCAAAGTCTTCAACAGAAACTGCACGCGAACAGTGTAGCAGCATTACTCAGTCAACATGAGTCACATTTAAGAGCTGTTTTATTTTATTAGTTTTCCTTTGTTGCTTCGCTTTCATATTTTATTTTCTATTTCTATATTTTTTTCCATACTGGATTCCTTTTCTTACCGGGGACCTCAAGCTTGTAGCGTTCTGCTTTGTCAAATAACTGTATCTTTGTTAATAATAATAATAATAATAATAATAATAATAATAATAATAATAATAATAATAATAATAATAATAATAATAATAATAATAATAATAATAATAATAATAATAATAATATAATAATAATAATAATAATAATAATAATAATAATAATAAAAGAAATTAAGAACTTCAGAAACTTTGTGTGCAAGTCGAATACAGGACCTCTAGTACTGTAGATCTAGACTGGTGTACAGGACAAAGAGAAAGACTTCTCAAAGCGCTGAGACTACTTTGAAGATTTGATCGCTCATAAAGAGTTGTACCTGGAAAAGCTTTTTTACAGGTAACGAAAAGAAATGCGGACGCGCGAGTGCTAAACCCGGCTAAAAGAGGAAGGTAAATTATTAATCTTTAATAAAACTCGAATGAAACTCTTAGCAGTCCAGTGCCATTATTGGTCATAATGAGCCGAAAAACACCGACAGAATAAATTTACGGAAAATTTAATGCCTTAAAAACTTGTCAGGAAGCTGTTGTGTTGCACGCATACTGTAATTTGCATTCTTAAAGCGACCAACAACAACAGCAGAACAAAAAACATATTCTTGTCCCTTCTTTTCCTATAATTCGACGTCTCTTTATCCCCTTCACGGTTTTCCAACGGTCAATTACTATGCCTCACTCCAAACTGTGCGAGCCACTTTAGAATATTATCTCACCATGGGGTCCTCACGTGTCCTATCTCTTAAATCTCCATTACCGCTGTCATTGCCACCAACATTACTGGGGAGACATTCTCTACCTGTCCCAAGGCATTAATGTGAGGTGAGAAATGCTCCGTTTTCTCAACAGCGATAATAACCTTTTACTTCCGCCCGACACTAGAAAATGTCACTACGCGTGCCCTTCCGCTCAGTCTTCGACCGCCGCCCCTCCTTCCTTGTGTGTAAGATTAAAATGATAAGCCATAACACCGTCTAAGGGCTTTCGGCTTGTTGTTTGGCTCTTGGAAAATGACCCTAATGCATTGAGGTTCTCCCATTCTCCCAACTTATTTCAGAGTGCTTCCCGTCAGCAAGATGGTTACCGTAAGAGCATTTACTTAATTGCTTC
>NC_089777.1:44540107-44555107 GCF_040412425.1 Macrobrachium rosenbergii | reverse complement strand
AAAATTGATAAAGCAGAAATAACTAGGACAAATTTTACATTGTAGTTTTTGAACCACATATGAATATCATTAAGTCATGCCATCGATTATTGATAGATTTCAGTCTAATACGTCCTTGTCACTGATTGATTTAATTCCTTTTTCAAAGATGTACCATATGACCGTACTGATGAAGTCGTGGTAGAAGACAAGATTACTAATGAAAACATCAATGAAGAATAGTGTCGTCATTGAAATTTTCCCTGATAATTTGGAGATTATTCGAGATCTTGCTGTACTTACACCATCTTTCTCAAGGACTACTACTAGCCAAACATCCCCTTCCTCAAGACGAATTCTGTGGAAAAAAAAAAAAAACGGCACATTACCATCACCAATGTCAACTTCCATCCCGAGTAATGTTGAAGCCTCAGAGTGTAGTTTCTCTTATGTAAATTTAGGAAATGCAGTGTGGTATTCCAAGAAGTTTTTCGCTTCAGAGTTCTTAGATGATTTAGTCCATCATTCGAATCTCTTTGCTTCCCAGAAAAATATAAACAAACCACTAACTCTTACCCTAGGAACTTTAACAATGGAAAGGATTACTTATTCATTTCACCATAATTCGAACTACTCAAACACGTTTGCACTAGTCTGGGGAATTGTTTGGAAGGTGCAGAGATAACACTGCTATGGTCATGAGCAGAAACAGATGGGAGATTATAAAATCAATTCTACACATCAGGGATAACAATGATGAAATAAACAATGATAAGCTCTTCAAGGTTAGCCCAATGGTAGATCACTTGAGAAAGAAGTTTCAAGAAATTCCAGTGCAACAAAACATTTGCACTGATGAGCAGATGGTGCCTTTCAAAGGAAGACATACCAGGAAACAATACTTACCTATGAAACCCATAAAGTGGGGGTCTTATTCATGATTTCATTCCTTATACAGGGTCAATTCAATCCGTGAATAAAGAAGATATTCCAGACTTCGGTGCAAATTCAAACACTGTTTTGCACTTGGCTGAAACAATACAGAGCAATAGAAATCACCTTTTATATTTTGACAATAGGTTTAACTCTGTTTCACTCCAAAAACATCTAGCTGAAAGACGAATCTGCTGCTGTGGGACAGTTAGGCCATGTCGACTTCCAGGTCTAAAGTTAGCAACAGATAATGATATGAAGAAGAAAGGTCGAGGTACTTTTGAGGAATGGAAGTCATTTGGATATGGTAGTCAGCTAACAGTGGTCAAATGGCTTGATAAGAAAGGTGTGGCCATGCTCTCCACCTTTGCTGAAAGTCAACCAGTTCATACCGTACGCCGTTATGACAAAAGCATGCAGAAAGTTGTGGAGATTCCACAGCCAAGCATTAAAACTGTACAACAAAAACATGGGGGTCGTAGATCTGGCTGACTGTCTTTTATCACTGTACAGAATCCCAGTTCGACCAAGGAAATATTATCATAGATTAATTTTTTACATGACTGATATGATTATCAATCAGGCTTGGTTGTTATATCGAAGAGATTACGAAGCCAAAAGTGTTCCACAGGAGAAATGGCATTCCTTACTGACCTTCAGGATGTCTTTGTCTGGGTCACTCGTCAAAGGGGGGAAATGTACGCCTAAAAGAGGACATACATATTCAAAAGAGAAATCAAATAATCCACTCAAGAAGCGACAGCAAAAGATGAGTCAAGTCAAACCACAGATGCATGTGACACTTGACAAAGTAGATCACTTGCCAGAAGCAAAAAATCCTCGCTTGTACTGCAAACGACCTGGATGTAACGGCCGCACAATATCAGGCGTATGATATGTAATGTTAACTTGTGTCTACTGTAGATGAAAGAAACAATAATACTGTTTCCTTCAATTTCATATCTAAAAGTCTCTCTCTCTCTCTGTCTCTGATATGAAGAGAGGATCTGAAAATTCTTTTTTTTTTTTTTTTTTTTTTTTTTGCTTGCATTATAAAAGCGGGTGACTTTTGTTCCTGAATATATTATATTTTCCATTTTCAGCTGTCACATGAAACTAAAATGTATTTACGTTTGCTTTGTCAAGCTAATGTTCACTCCTGGCAAGAACGCTATCCCTTTCAGTGTACCAGATATGAAATAAATCTAGTACTGGGGACCAACATCACGAAATCGTCACAAGATTGCATAATTGTGAAAACTGAGTTAAATTGCTAGGTAAATGATTTATACCTTTTTGACTAGACTATGTAAGTCCAAAAATCAAAGGAATACTTTTTTGAACAATGAAAGTATGTGCGAGCAATAAAGGGCTAGAGTCGGTGTCAGTTGATCTGTCATCAAAATACCGTATTCAATAAACACCCCATCATGTCAACAATGCTGATGATATAGGCTGCTGACTGGCTTAATTCCATCTTATTCGAATATGTTCCAACAGACTTTGAATTCCTACCAAGGCACAAGATTGCACACAATGAATAATGCAAAAACAGCTTTAATAATAAATGTCCATTTCGGTTACTACGGATATACAAGGGCTATATATAACGATTTAAAAACTAAGCGCAGTACTGGTGACGCATACGTGTAACTAGAGACGGAGGCGGGCCGCAGGAAGTTATCTAGCTTTTATCCTAATGTGGCAGTGTACTCACTTAATGTACATTTTCTTGTTTTTAATAGGCAATATATATTACGCCAGCATTCTTCCAAATGTCTGAAAGTATTGTAAATATGCCGAAGACTTGACTACATCGAGTCATTGCATAGGTTAATAATAATTTCTTAAAAGTATGTGTATCCCGTCTAACGTATTTCACCTACGCCTTTTTCATTCATTTTCTTTAATTGATAAAAGCCATTATAGCTAACAAAATTAGTTAGTTTCCAGTCCGAATGCTGCATACGTCTTGTCAATGTCTTTCATTCATGCAGATCTCACTGATAACTTTCCTTACATTACCTGTTATTTGAAAGTAAAAATCAAGTCTTGTGAATACAAGTGGGTCGGACAGAAGCTACACCAGCTCTTTGAAATTCCGTCGGGGATCGTAAGTGAACTCACTATTAGCAAAGGCAGCCTATATTTTATGGAAACAATGTGTATATCGATGTAAAAAGTGTTGCAAAATTATTTGTTTGAAAAGAAAAATGATATTATCAATGCACTTATCCTATGTGAGACTACTGAAATGAAGCTAAGCATTCAAAATGCAGTCACATGATTTTAATTCTCTCAGTGATGCTAATGGGAGTACTTCATCCTAACGATTTTTAAATACGCGCCTGCATTTTATCCCACTCGGCAGTTCAATGAGTACAAACCCAGAAAACCGTTTAAACGTCGTCGGGCTCAGACTTCGAATATCGGCCTATTATTTTATTGAGAATATTATGAGTGTGCATGGCTAGTGTGAGGTAAAATCACCATAGGCTTCCATTCATAATACAGCAATAGTTTATCATCACTGAAAGTACGGTATCTGTTAATCCAAATAAAGGAAATCAAAGAAGCATTACAGGAGGCACATTTAGGGATGTATGTTTTTCTACGATGTGCCAATTTTACCTCAATCCGGGTAACAATTCGATTCGATTCTTTCCCAAAGCACACCAGACATAAATTTTGAGAGAATCTCTTTCATGTTCAACAGACTCACGTGGCTTTTCAGTCCCCAAATCGTACGGCAATTATGCCTGTTGACCTTGCCACTAATGTGGAATGTTGCTTCGTCAGAGAACATTAAATTATTGAAAAATGCATAATCAGTAATACCCTAATTCTTTCATTGAACTGATGACAGAAAGTCAGTCGTGTATGGTAATCCTCTTCTAACAACATTTGATGCATTTGGATTCTGTACTCTTTTATTTCACGTTTTTTCCGCAGAATCTTATGACAGAAGATTTTGAAAGCATCATCTCCAAAGATGCTCCTCCTCTTCGAATCTTTCTCGGACTTCTTCAAAGGACTGCTCTACAGATGCTACAGTTCTTGCATCAACACAGTCTACAGATCGTGGATTATCAATAAAAGAACCTGCTTCCTTAAATTTCTTCATCCACCTTGCTATGCAATTCCTGTGTGTTGCTTCTGTATTGTACTGTGTTGTTAACCTTTGAACAGCGACAGTACATTTTAGCTCAGCCAACCAAAGAACGAAGTTTACTTTCTCTTCTAGTAAAGCCATGGGTCAACAGCAGTTCTGAAAAGAAGTCGTTTTGAAGTTTCAGGAATTGTGAAAAATATTTGATAAAACAAATAATAAATAAAACTTCAGAACAGAAAAACTAGAGATATCAAGCTTTCTTTTCATTTGACAGATAAATGCTATCATGTATAGTTACCAAACTACAAGTATTTTAAATTACACCATAACTTCATGGACACCCTATATACATGCATACATACATATACATATGCATATATATATATATATATATATATATATATATATATATATATATATATATATATATATATATATATATATATATATATATATATATATATATATATATATATATATATATATATATATATATATATATATATATAATATATATATGAAAAGCTTAAGTATAATATATATTCGCTATGTTTTAGCTAAGCATTCTTTGAGATATTCTGGGCAAGTGTAACGGCAAAACAGTGCCTAAGTATTCGCAAGTCAGTGCTGACAAAGCCCCATCATCAGTCTCGCTTCCCATGGTGACAGAGGGCATCGTTCCTTGGGTAATGTTCTGGCCATGTCGGAATGTTCCAATAACTGGAAGTCGTCAAGTTCCAGAGAAGTGTTCGTTCGCGAGTATGCTCTCATGGGCGTGTCATAGTAAGTGTGAATTTTCCATTTTGAGTACAGGCAAGACATTCGGGTCTTGATTACTTAGTGAAAGATCAGCTTTGCTGGAAGACTTTGTGTACTGCCTGTGAGGTGAACCGAGACTTTGTTTTTCAAAAACCCGAACGGGTTTTAATAACTTTGTTTAACATGTACTGTTCTTTGCACTGTTACCTTGCTTTGAATACCTTTTTCTCCATTTATTTTTATTTTCTATGTCTCATTAATCTTTATTGAATTTCCTGAATTTTCATTTTGCCATGTTTTATTGTGTTCTTTTTGGGGGGAGGGGGTTAGTAATGTGGGAGATATCCCTCATTTATTTATCTCTGTACTTTTTTTTTAAAAGTTCTGTTTTTTCTTTTATTTCCTCAGATGTACTGAACAGAAGTCAAATAAATGGAAGGAAATGTGACTTATCGTAATATCGGTCGTGTTAGACTCATTTGACTCTTTAGTTGAAGTTGATAGCACCATGTTATATATTAATTGGAAATTTTTTGGGTTGTCATTTCTGGGATATAGATATCCCCATTGCATTTTTTTTTTTATTCCAAACCATTTGGTATGTTAGACTATGGAATAAACTATATTTTTGTTGACATGTTTTTGCTGTTCTTCCTTGGTTCAGTTAGTGACTTGGATACAAATAAAGAAAGAGAAAGGTTGAGAGAGAGAGAGAGAGAGAGAGAGAGAGAGAGAGAGAGAGAACTGTGCTTAGCTCAGTCTCACGCTGGCCAACGGTACCGTGATTCCTTTCGAGATACAAGCTAATTACGTCATTGACCCTATAACAGATATGGTAAGAGGTTATGACCATATTTGACCTTATGTATTATATATATATATATATATATATATATATATATATATATATATATATATATGTGTGTGTGTGTGTGTGTGTGTGTGTGTGTGTGTGTGTGTGTGTGTGCGTGCGTGTTCTTACCGATTTCCGCCGCCATCGTCTCTTTGCTTACTTAGTGTTACTTAGTGTTAGTGTAGTCCAGTGTTTTAAAGGGTGGGCACCCAGAGCCTACACACAGAAGTGTGGAAGGGAACTTTTAAGGTGTGTCATTTCCAGGTAGGAAATAAAATTATTGACTAGGGAGTGCTTAACACCAGGGAAACCGAACGTCCCAGGTTTTAATCCTTTTTTTTTTTTTATCTACCTCCTACTGTGTGAGCTTTGTACTGATGCCCTTGTTTTGAAAGAAACCCTGTCACCCCCCTAAGGAAAAATCGACAGTCATATAAGCAGGTCAGGACCTGTGAGCACTCTCAGTCTAACTTAGTCCGCCATTCAATCAGCGAGAGAAGTCTTGCTGTAATTCCTTAGCCATGTCACGTGCATGGGACTCTTTCTGTGAACTGGAAGCATAGGCTACGAGCGGCCTACGCCACAAGCGGCTTAGTGAGGCCTAAAAGGAAGACACTGCAGATCATCCAGCCATTATTGCAAAGGCAACCCATGGTAAGTCTGTTGGCATTAGAGTTTTACCAGTTCTGAATTCCTTCTACTGAAACTCATTACATTTCCTAATTCCTCTCTCCAATAAATACTCTTTGATATCCAGTTACCAGTGTTTCAGTACTTCACTGTCTGGATTAATTTCGTGAATTAATTGTCCCTTGCTCACAGTGAACTCTTAAGTTATTCCTCCCATGTGCTGATAATTGCTACTGAGAGAACCTACATTTCCGCGAAGCTTTATCTGGGATTATGCAATTTCCAGACACGTGTTATATTGTTCACCCTCGTTCCCTGAACATCCACCTTGCCTGGAGAAATCTGCCCTACTGCGGCAGATTTATCAACGTTGCAGTATTGCAAGAATCAAGCAAATGTAGTGAAGTCCTAAAAGTACCAAAATCTGTATTACTCGAGCAATTAGCTCTCCGTTGTGCTATAAATTTTATCAGTAATTTTCTTTATTGAGAGCTGAATCAGTATTCTATTATTAGAAATGCCATAATCTGCGTGCAATAAAGCAGAATCGTGTACTGATTGGAACTTTCAATTAGCGATCTACCATTATTCTTAATATATATATATATATATATATATATATATATATATATATATATATATATATATATATATATATTCACAATTCCTGAAACTTCAAAACGACTTTTTTTCAGAGCTGCTGTTGAGTCTTGGCTTAACTAGTATAGAAACAAATAACAAATAAAACTTCAGAACAGAAAAACTAGAGATATCAACCTTTCTTTTCTTTTACAGTTCAAGTATATTAAATTGCACCATGATTTTATGGACACCCTATATATGTACACACACACACACATATATATATATATATATATATATATATATATATATATATATATATATATATATATATATATATATATATATATATATATATATATATATATATATATATATATATATATTTCTATCCGCATCCACTGTGTATATCTGTTTTTTTCTGTGTGATGTAGATAAGCTACAGGCAATGAAGTTCTCATTTAACTATTACTAAATCTTGAATAAGAAAATGCAGAGCAAAAACTTACTTGATGCATAATGTACGATGTCACTGTTAATTTACTTGAATAACGCCATCATTTTTATGAGACACCCATAACAGACTGGATACATATATTACAGGAATGGAATAGAATATATAATTTAGGCCAAAGGCCAAGCGCTGGGACCTATGAGGTCATTCTGCGCTTACGTACATATAGTATATTCATTTATATGGTAAGGTGTAAATATATCTACAACACACACTCACACATATATATACAAATATATATCGCAAACAAATCAGTCTCTCTCCCACTATCTATCTACCTCTCCTTTAATGCTTCAAGAACATTCACGTTCACGGGAATCTGTGCTGTGATAGTATCTATGGCTGCAGTATAAGGCATGTTTACACAACTAAAAGGGTTTATGAGGTGAAATGAGCTGCGTGTATACGTTGGTCGTATAGCGGGAGGGGAGAGAAAGTTTGAGAATCCCAAGTTTAAGGGAGAGCGAGAAAAAAAGAGAAAAACGCGCTGTGGGGCAAAATCATAATGATTTTACATTGGCGCAGTTTGGGAGGCATGTTTGATGCAATGGGAAAATGGCAGGAAATGATTGTCCGATTGCGGGAGTATTAGTTGGAACAGCAGCAACAACACTAGCAACAACAACAAAAAACTAATAATAATAATAATAATAATAATAATAATAATAATAATAATAATAATAATGTACACTATCAGGAAACACCACAAATCTTTACTTTCCTTGTATAAACTAGCCCAAAGACCAGAAATTACCGGGATGAAGAAGAAAAACAACAGCGTCGCTGATAGGGCAACAACAACAACAACAACAAAAAAAACACCAACAAAAACAACTTGTTATTGTTTTACTCTTCCCCCTATTTCCCCCCAGCGCACCTTTTCATCCCTAAACACTTCAGCATTTAGAATAAAATAGGCTGCCACTTGGAGGCTGCCTCTCAAGCCCTCCGGGAAGGCCACTTGATGTTAAGGCCCTCGTCCCCCAATACACTCCGGGCAAGTGGTTCTTTTCATGTTTCCTCTGGTAGTAAAAATGCGTCCCGCACTCTCCTTTCACATCATTCACATATTTTTCACATTTTCTTTTCCAGTTTGTGCAACAGTCACCAAGGTCGCTCAGTAGCGGTAAGCACATAATGCGAAGACAAGTTACTATTCAGTACCAACAAAAAAACCAAAAATGAATTGGGATCCGCCTTTGTAACTGTCCGTGAATCAATCCTCCCAAATACATCTTCCTTGGCCTACCGCAGACCCAGCCACAAGATTTAACTGAAATTCAGTTCGCATATTAATCATTTAAAGTTATTGATGAACACACTTTAATCCAAAAAATAACAAGTAAAAAAAGACCCGAAGTTTCTTCGGCGCAATCGAGCTTTCTGTACAGTGTATATTGCTGTAAGAAACTCTCAGCCATGGCCAATGAAATTCTCAGCCGCGGCCCATGAAACTTTCAGCCACGGCCCGGTGGTGGCCTCTGCTGTTGGCACCTATAGCAGTGCCAGACGCACGATCATGGCTCACTTTCACCTTAAATAAAATAAAAACTACTGAGGCTAAAGGGCTGCAATTTGGTATGTTTGATGATTGGAGGGTGGATGATCAACATAATTTGCAGCCCTCTAGCCTCAGTAGTTTTAAAGATCTGAGGGTGGACAGAAAAAAATGCAGACGGACAGACAAATAACCATCTCAACAGTTTTCTTTTACAGAAAACTAAAAAAATCCGGACTTCGTGTCTCGACTCTTTTATAAAATTTCAATGAAATCCATTGACAACTTTTTCAAATATCTTTGGACAGCCAAATCAATAAAAAAAAATTCCTCAAAATCTGAGGAATTCCTCATTGCTCACAGGCCACTCCTCCATTGAACTTCATGGAAAGCCATTGACAGTTTTTTTGGGATATCTTGAGGACAATAGAATCCAAAGCAATCAGACAATATGTCTGTTTGTCTGATTGCTTTGGACAAATTACATGAAAAATACAAATTTCTTATAAAATTTTTTATTTGTTCCCACGAGGATACAACTATCGCCTGTCATATATGAAGAAATACCCTTTGAAAAGGGGTAGTCCCTGCTAGAAAAGAGTTGCATTCCATCTGGATATGCTATGCTCCTAGTTGCCTGTACACCCAAGGGATTCAATGGCTCCTGTAACTTCTGGCTGAAGAGGACTCATGGCCCGCTTGATAACATCATCAAGCCAGAAGGAAAGGAGGTTGTTCCTAGACACACGCTTCTTGCTCCTACCTGTACAATCGAGAATCCTCCTACACTCTAGCCTCAAGGAAGGGGGTCCTTTTCAGATAGTATTTTGGCGTGTGGACTGGGCACAACAGTATTCACCTGGGTTTCCACTAACAAAGTCTGGGAGGGAAAGAATTGAGATATTCTTGAAACTCTCATCCAGGACTGATGGGTTATGAGTTTTAGTTGCAACCTCCAAGACAAAAGAGAAAGAGATGGATTCCCACCCTTACAGGTGCCAAAGATGATGAAACAGGCTACACAGTTCTCACATTTTTTTCACCAATCCTAAAGCTAAAAGTTCGACTGTCTTTAGTGTTAGATCACTGTCTTATGAACATGACAGATGTTTGTATGGGAGGGACTGGAAGGTTTCATAACAATAGCAGCACATCCCACTCTGGTGACCAGAGCCCAGGGGAAGTCAAGACTGCTCAAAGTTTTTCTCATAAGCACAAGTAACTCTGTCACATTGGAGAAATCACATCCCTTCAGTTTTAACACCTGAGATAGGCTGAGCGATAGCATTCTAAATTAGGAACTGAGAGATACTTGTCTCAGCAAAGGTAGATGAGGAAATCTTTGATCCACTGTAGATACTCTAACCAAAGGTATGAACTATCCCATCTCCAAACGAGAAGGGGGCCATATCCTCTCTCACTCAATCACCAGACAAGCCTCTCAACAGAGAAGACAGATATGCACCTACAGATTCTTAGTCTGAACACAATTCAGACCCTTTGGCACCCCTTGGCTCCAATACTCAGTTGCAACCGAGTATGGAGACTGAAGAGAGGAGTAAGAGGTTGCACCACCATCTCTCTCTCTCTCTCTCTCTCTCTCTCTCTCTCTCTCTCTCTCTATTCATGCTAATGCAGAGAACTGTGCCTGTGAGAGGTGGAAGAGATCACTGGGATGTGAGAGGTGGAAGAGATCAACGGTGATCTACCCCGCCCTAGAGTGGGAGTGCTTGGGTTGCAAATGCACCAGTGAATGTTAGTGTCCAAAGCAAGGTGGCCCAGGATCCCCCTACATCCCACCAACAAGTTTTCCTAGTTATCAATAACCTCTCAGGCCTTGCCTGCCTGATCAGTCCATTTTATCTTCTGACAGCACATTCATGTATATACACATAATTTTAAACTTACCCTAATGTGTTTACTTACAAATACCTTGTGAGTAGAGCCCTCAGCTCAGATAAATTCCCCGTTTTTCCTTGGTTTTTACAATTTCATGAATCAACAGCAGTCAGATTTCATACAAAAATAGAGGTAAGTAACGAAATCATTCATTTAGAGTCTATAAGTGGCTCATGGCAAGCATTTCCTCAGGTTAAATTGTAAAATTATTACATGGCAAACATCATGAAATTATATATATATATATATATATATATCATGAAATTATTTATTTATATATATATATTATATATTCATATATTTTTATATATATATATATATATATATATAGTTATATATATTATATATATATATATATTTATATATATATATATATATATATATATATATATATATATATATATATATATATATATATATATATATATATATATATATATATAATATAAATTTCATGATGTTACCATGTAATATGTATATCATCCCACAGTTTTGATATTATTTACTCTTCTATTTATCATTTATCATGTAGTGATTATGTGTCAGATCTCGAGATAGTGATTGTTGAAATATCGGTCAGAGAGGCAGACACTTTGTATCCGGGTAATGTCAGGATAGGTTTGCAAAAGAGGATTAGTAAATTAAATAAAACAAAGCCACTTAAAAACATAACAAACATCTCAGAACTTAATACCCGCGCAATAACTTCTCACTGCTGGGAAGAAAGGGCGTTGGGTTGATAATAGCATACGGGGTCTAAGCGATGTCAGGCAGGGCAGCCGAGGCAGAAGAGGTCTAGATTTGAGTTTTACAAAAATGGGAATAAAAGCCAGATGAAGAAGAAGAAGAAGAAGAAGAAGAAGAAGAAGAAGAAGTAATGTCAGATCTCAAAAGAGTTAGTAATTTAAATAACTTAACAGCGTAATTTAGAATTAATAATATCATTCTTGATAATAGCGTGGTGGCAGAAGAGAGAGATTTGAGTTTTAGACCAGATGTGCCACCTGTCACTAGTTAAGATAAAACGAAGGATTTGTTACACTTCGGTTGTCATCAGTTCAGATAAAAGAGCGCTTTGTTTTGATTAACGAGATGACAGGTCCAGAATAACAATCAAGTCATGTTAGAATTTCTGTAAATGCTTTGTCACATACGAGAAGAAGACGAATGATTTCGTAATGTTACATGTGTTCCATATGAATTTCTTGTAAAGACGAGGAAGTATTGTACTGAACCTCATGGCAGTTGTGTCATGTTTTGTAAGATTGCAGTTCAAAATGTATTGCTTCCTTCTAGAACTTTTGTGTCATACCCAAAATGCCTTAATGACATCATATGATTGTTTTAATTTCCTACTGGAATCTTCAGATCTATTCATTCTTATTTAAGAGACCATTTAGCTGTGGTTCTCTCTCTCTCTCTCTCTCTTCATTGAAAAGAGAGAAGTTATTAACATAGGATATTTGTGTTCACTGGTATTACATATAGCTTTTGAGATCTGAATGAAGGGAAAGTGTAAAAATTTGTAACGGCACCAGACAAAAAAAGTGTGTTGTGAATCAAAGCAGCTGCAAGTTACACAAAGGTTTTCACAAGCTTGTGTAAGGTAAAGTGAATTTTACTTATTATTACCATGGCATAATAAGGTATATTAAGAGAAATTTTGCCTTAGTGAAATTATTATTGATAAATCTTTTGTGTATTTTTGTGTGTTCTTTGGTTTGCAATCTCTTGATTTTTGTTAATGATTTAACATTTATTTACTTAGGATTTTAAATATTTCTTGATAATTTGACATTGCATACTTGATTTAATTTTCATTTATTAAGATTTTCTTTTCAAATCTTGGATAATTCTTAATAGTTTAAATTTTACTTCATTTATTTAATTTCTTTACAAATTAAAGTTTTTGTGATTTAATTTTGTTTAGTAGTTTGACTCAAGAATTAATTAAATTTTGAATTATTTTCAAGCAATACTAAATTTTTTAGATTGTGAATTCTAATTATAAATTTTGAATTTAAAAATAAATTTTTGCATTTAAAATTTTTAAAAACAGTGTTTCATTTATTGATCACCAGTGAATAGGATTAATTGTGTGCATAAGGCAAAGTGAAAAAAATGTTTTGTTCCTTTAGTTTTGCTGAAGTGAATTACGACTAGGGAAACAATTGAGGTTGTTTGATGGAGTGATGCCCTTTTACTCTAGTATATTTCTTGTTTAATTGTTGATACCTCACACTAGTCTTGATAAACTTTGTTTGGTTTTTCATGTGATTAATGAACTTTTTAAGGGATCACTATTGCCTTTAGAGTACTCAACCATAATTCTTATTGTTATGAGAGTTCTGGTATCTGGCTGAAGTGAGGTAAATTTTTGAAATCTGTAATTAGTTGTGTAATAACCAGGGACTTCATATGCTTTGTGGCAATATATAAATATATATATATATATATATATATATATATATATATATATATATATATATATATATATATATATATATATATATATATATATATATATATATATATATATATATATATATATATATTGTTGTAAAGGATATATTCCTCCCTCATGTAGATGCCCATGTATCAATAATTTTGAAATGCGCTTAGCGGTTCATTTGACTGTCGGGCCAGGAAAATTGGCGGGCGACGGACAGAAACAAGCATAGTTTGAACTAGATCATGGCTGTTAGTACCAGTGTATAGCAGTGTAGGGAACACCCCCGCCATCGCCTGATCCTGGGAAACAATAGGTCCCACTCTCAACCCCCTTTTCACCCCCATCACGTGATGTGGGAGCATTTAGGTATGGGGAAGGTCAAACAGGCATATTGAGGGTAGGGGTGAGGTAGGATTTTAATCTGTAAGCACTTAGTCCTAAGAACTTCTTTCCTCTGCTTTTTTGCTGGCGTATGGCTCCTTGCAGGTACGGTTGGCCCAAAAGTTCGAAAATCAAGACGCCGTGTTTTGAAAGCAAGCAGAGACTCCTGTGACCTCGTCAGGAACGCACGTGCGCCATCCTTTCCCGCTCCCCTGGTTGAACTATCTTCGACGGACAGCCAAGACTATTGTTTGGCGCCCTCAATGGTCCTACAAGGTTCGTACGTTGCAAGTAGTCAATAGCCAGCCCCTTTCCTTTCCACTTAAAAAACCCCCTTGAATTTCCCATTTCTTTAAACTTTAACTCCTTCCTCCACAAAGCAATCTTCCTTGTAAGAGTCCTACCTGCCTCCCATATCTCGCCATTAATGTGCCTTGAATTTCAGTAGAGATCCCGTGCTAATTATCCATTTATCCCTCTCCCCATGCAACTTAAGGGCAAATTTAGGCTAAGCAATACCAGTGTTAAATTTACTCTTTGTGTGAGTGCGATCACGTGTTCATTGTTAAAAGCCCACACAGTTACGATTCCCATATTGTGCCTACGTGATTTCATCATAATTATCTGCTGGGCTATGTAGTGGTTAATATTTAACATGTGAAAAAGTAACATCTATAAGGGAATTCAAATTCCTTCAGTGTGTACTGTCGTTCCTAATCTAGAACGTCTCTTTCAGGAGAGGCAAGCTGCCCTTCGCATTCTGTGCCCGATAGTTCTGACTGCATTCCAATTCTGAAAATTATTCCTGGTCGTAGTTGGGTCCTTGAAATCCGTTGTGGCCTCACCAAAATTTTATATGAATTATTTTCCCCATACTGGAGTTCAGTCCTTTGCAGCATCTAACTGAGACTATTTAGTGTAATCAGGGCATGACTGAACCATTTTTATTGTAATTGGAATAATTGTATTGTGCATTGGCCCCACTTATTAATCAGCTTGCTTGTTGCCAATTCCTGCATTATTGTTCTACGTATCCAATTAATGAGTCTGCCCCTCAGCTACCACTTTTGTTTGTCTCCTTGCTTCATTGTTACATTTCTGTAAATAAACCCCTGTAAATTGTAAAAGAATTCTAATTCCAAATGGCGACCTTCCTCCTTTAATTATAAATCCAGGAAAATCTAAGGTAAGTTTCCAATAACTTTTCCTTTGTTCATAATCTGGGCGCAATTGGTCCCTTTGCAGTCACCAGCTCTAAAATTGTTCAATCCTTCCCCAACCAAGACTCCCAGTTTATGACAATATATATATATATATATATATATATATATATATATATATATATATATATATATATATATATATATATGTATGTATGTATATATATGTATATAATATATATACATAT
>NC_089777.1:44432607-44537607 GCF_040412425.1 Macrobrachium rosenbergii | reverse complement strand
ATAAACTCAGAACAAAGTACAGTAAATATTGCTGCATACACTTACAAAATAACAAAATAAAATAATTGAATACCTAAACAATAAACTTTCTGCTATTTGCTTTCACGTCCGAAATAGATTAACTTTCTCAGATGGAAGAAAGGAAAAGACTATCTGCCAATACTAACAAACATCCGAAGAAGCAAACAAACAAACAGTACGTGCCAGCCTCGGGTAACGCTTTCGCCACCTTCGAGATGGTCTCAGATTACATCGAGGGTCTCTCTCTCTCAAGGAGGCAGAATTCGGTTAGAAGTTTTGAGAGAGTCTGCATCCTCGTCGAAAGCACTTCTTTTAATACTCATATACATTCCGGAGCCATCAGACTTAAAGAGAAAAGAATATGAAGTATGTGAATGTATGTACACACACATTTAATATATATATATATATATATATATATATATATATATATATATATATGTATAATATATATATATATATATATATATATATATATATATATATATATATATATATATATATATATATATATATATATATATATATATATAATATATAGAAGAGAGAGAGAGAGAGAGAGAGAGAGAGAGAGAGAGAGAGAGAGAGAGAGAGAGAGATAACACACAAAAACAAGTTTACTCATTTTTTCCAAGGATATGTTATTTTAGAAGTGCTACCCTTCTGGGGTTTATTTCCGACCGGGGAGGGGGGGGGGGGATAAAGTAACTAGCCCATATGCTCCTCTCCAGTCGACTGATTAGCAGAGAATTTCACTGATTAGGTTAACAGAGGCACAGCCGCATTTAACAAAAAAGTCTACAGCATCCGTCTTGCCAGAATATCAGTGCCCAAAATGAAGCGGAGCAAACAATCCGATATTTAACGAACCGAGGGTCAGCAGAATTGATCACTGGTCGTCAGCAAACTGTAAAAATTACAGTTGACATTTACCTTAAGGAATAGGATTGAATCAAGAGCAAACTCGACCCTCTTTCTCTAGGCTATAAGATGGCACCGCACTATATTAGTCGCTGTTCCCCTGAGCGTAGTGTTATCAGGCTGTCTCGTACCACCCATCACATACCTCTTCCTCACGTTTTACAAGAGAAATCAGGAATTTTCAGTCCAGTGGCTACTCCTTTCCTTCTACTGCTAAGCTGTCATTCTCACCGTTTCCGTTTATTATTATTATTACTATTATTATTATTATTGTTATTATTATTATTATTATTATTATTATTATTATTATTATTATTATTATTATTCAAAAGATGAACCCTATTCATACGGAACAAGCACATGGAGGTCGTTGACTCGAACTTTAAGCTTCCAAACAATAGGGTGTTCATTAGGAAGGAGTAAAAGGATGTAAAGGATATAAAGAAAGAAGGGATCTCACTTATTAAGAAAGAAAAAAGAAATGAATAAACCGAGAAATAGATAAAAATGTATGATAATGCGAGGAGCATTGTGTTAGGGTAGTAATGCATTGCATCTTCGCTAGAACTTTTGAAATTCCAATTGCACGGCATCCTCAAGGAAGCGGAGTTTAGTGATAAACAAATACAGAAAGAATTGACATAAATAAAAGCCTTATCCATTCATGGCGGACGAGAGTGGCACCACATGCGGCACTTAATGATCCACAGCCAGAACATTCTTAGAGCAAAGTACAAAGTCACTGACAAACTCACTTTTGGAATTTAGGCAACAGTAAAAATATAAAATCATCAAGATGAAAATCAATGACACTGTATGTGGCAATGAAAAAGGCGTTACCATAAAATACTGCTAAAAATCGGAACACTTAATTCCGTTTGGTTCCACCCTCACCCACAAACACACACGCGCGCACACACACACACACACACACACACACACACACACACACACATACACATATATATATATATATATATATATATATATATATATATATATATATATATATATATATATATATATATATATATATATATATATATATATATATATATATATATATATATATATATATATATATATATATATATATATATATATATAGATAGATAGATAGATAGATAGATAGATAGATAGATAGACAGACAGATAGACAGATAGATACTGTAGATAGATAGGTAGGTAGGTAGGTAGGTAGGTATGAACGGAATGAGATCTCTAGTCCAAGATTCGAGAAGGAATAGTCGCCCCGTACAACGTTTAAGGAAATACCCTATATAAGGATATAGGCTTTTAGAGCACCTCAATGACCAGAGGTATTTATTACCACTTGTGCGTGAGGACGAAGGAGCAGAGCATGGAGGTGAAGGAGATGAAGGAACGAAGGGTAAGATGCAAAACGACAAATTTAAAAAAGAGGTGAAAAAGAAGACACAGGAAATCAAAGGAAAAATACACAGAGAATATGTGGAGGGTGTAGAGACAAGTTTAAATCAAAACATAAGAAGAATAATAGGTAAAAAGTAAAAAAGCTAATGCATATAAAGAAAGAAGTAAATACCGGGTGTTTCGAAATTACAACCCCCCCCCCCTCCACAGAACCAATGGAAAGTTATTAAGTTTTCTGCTATAGTCTATCTCCAAGTACATTATTTTAAGTTTCTATTAAGCTATTTTTCATTTTACATTTCTTGTATTTTCAGACTGAGTGATGGAGTTAGACACAGCCTTGGCTAAAGACTCAAAGGAAATCAGATGGATTGACCAAATCTGGGCTATAACCTTCAGAGAGGCCAAGGATGCTAGCGCATCCTTCATTTCATGTTCCTGGATAGCTAAATACATTAAAAGAGATGAATCCTTTGTTAAAAGAAACTGGGAAAAAATCCATATGACTGTCATTGCAAAAAGAGTGAGAATCTTGGAAGGCCTGAAATCCTTTCTCAGGAGTCAAAAGACATCATAGCTGAAGCAGTGGGTAGACCAAGAAAGTCTTTACGTAAATTGGTGCTTGAACTAGAACCAAAAAGGGGAAAGAAGAGAACTTATAGTGCTGTATATCGTGAGTTGAAAAAATCTGGTATCAAGCCCAACATCACTCAGCAACAGAGAGAAGACCGTGCATGGTTTTTTGGTTCATTTCTTAAAGATTGGGATGAAACTGACTTCCTCCGTGTTGCCACATCAGATGAATTCTTCATTTACACAGTCAGGAAGCCAAATCATAAAAATGACATCATTTGGCCTGCAAAGTTGGATGATATCAGCGATTACGTGCGCTATCACCAAGTTGTGAAATTTCCTGAATGTTTGGGAATTTTTCTCTGTTTCACAGCGAAACGGTTAATGTGGATCATCAAAGAAAAAGGACAGTCTTGGAATGGCGAATACTTCAGAGAAACTGTGCTTACTGGTGGAGTATTTCCTTTCCTCAAAGATCCTGGAAATGTGTTATCTGTTGAAAAGGTCACATTTTTGCATGATAAGGCACCATGTTTCAAGGTTCATCAGACACAGCAGCTGCTTCAAAACAGTGGTATCGATTTCTTCTCGTCAAGTGAATTTCAAGGTAGCTCCCCTGACCTTAATGTGTGTGAAAACATTGGTAGTATCTTAAAGGATCATGTTGAAGTGCGCACAGTGAACTATGATGGTATACCAAGCCTCGACGACCTGCGAAAGAGAGGTGACCAAGTGCTCAGGGAAATGGAGTTTAAGTCTCAGTTTTTTGCAATTTGTTGAAATCATACCCCCTCAAGAATGCAGGATGTGGTACAGGCAGATGGAGGCCACACAAAATATTAAATACTCAGAGAGAAACTTAAATAAATACCTGTTCTGAATTACTTTTGTTTTTGTCCATATCAATTTTAGTTTATGCTGTCGAGGGGGGGTCTCTAATTTCGAAACACTCTGTATATGTAAAGAAGTAAATGTATATAAAAGAGAGGAACGTTAATAAAAAGAAGTAATATATACCAAAACTGTGGGAAAGAAAGAAAGAGTTCAATGACAAGATGCAAGAGGGGAAGAAAGAATAGCTGGATGAGGGGCACAGGAGAAATGAATAGAAAAACAGCAATAATAATAATAAAATAACAAAAACGTGGAAGACGTGATGACTGACTGACTGACTGTAGCTTATCTGGCGACAAAATTTCCGTTAATACAAGTCAGAATTTACTATGATCTTGGTGCATGGCACTCTTAAATATGGCGAAGCCTTTCCAATATCCTGCAGTAATACAGTATATGTGAGTTCCCAACAAGGACCAGAAACACGAATCAAATTTAGGACACCAACAGAGGTCCTCAATTCACAGTACATTTGTCAATGCGCCGTTGTCCTGGAGCTCGAACCATTCCTTACGCACACACACACACACACACACACACAGGGCTGCGTTATTTTAATTCTCCCTTCTACTTTCTCTTCTGCCACAGAGGCGAACGGGAGGTTGAGGAAAGTTAGTGGTCTTCCTGAGAATTTTCCATATGAAAACCCGCTTGTTTTTGTATAATAATAATAACAATAATAATATTGTTTGGAGAAAACTCTCAACACGAGAGTTCATAAATGTTCTAAAGGGTCCAGAATAATGTACTTGTTAAAGACTCGAGAAGAATTTTACAAAAGCTTTCGAACCCTCCTCTGGATTCATCTTCAGTCAAAATTCTTCTCGAGCCTTTAACAATTATATTATTGTGGACCCTTTAGAACAACAACAACAATAATAATAATAAAAAAATAATAATAAATAATAATAATAATTCTTATTTCGCATGAATGCGAGGAAACAACAACAACATTAATAATAATAATAATAATAATAATAATAATAATAATAATAATAATAATAATAATAGTAATAATAATAATAATAATAATAATAATAATAATAATAATAATAATAATAATAATAATAATAATAATAATAATAACGGCCTTTTACCTCGTTTGATATGTAAATATTTTGCAAATATAAAAATATGAATACATGTTTTAGTTAAGCACATTTCCGTAGTTCATTTATTGACCCACATGACCACCTGTTGTGTACAAATAGCTTACGATATTTCAAAGCGAAAACATTTATGATTAGTTCCTTCAGTGCAAGAGCAAGCCCACTAGTCAGTCATAGGACATTTTTATATTCTCAGGCTTGCCTAGAACAAGACACGCATTTATTGCCGGTTTAAAGGGTCATCAAAGCTTATAATTACTTTGATCTCGTAAATGAATTTCGTAAGTGTGCCGTAGGGTACGAAGAATCCGCCAAAATATCGCACAGTTGATTTGTGAGGAATGATATGGAAAACGGTGTCATGGCCGTTGCACGGTGCCATGCGAGCGATTTTTCTGGCATCGCTTAGCGCGCTGCGACTTCCTTGTTACAATCAAGGTCCAAAGGCATAATTGAAATTAGTTAAGGTTTCATACGAGTTGAGTAATTTTTCCTGGTGTTTTCATCATCTTACTGCAAAGCTGAGCACCAAAGAGATAAAATTAATTTTACACTGCTTGCAGAATTGAAACTCTGCATCCTCGTTAATGTAACATCACACGAGTACTAACACTGAAGACTTCATTGTTGCTATCAATGTGACTACCTGTTGAAGAGCTTGTCGGCAATATGACAAAAAATGAGAAAAAACTGTAAAAATTTCAAGGACGAGCGCTATTAAAACAGCACATTTTCGGGCATGAAATTTCTGGCATTTCATCTCACAAATCAACCGTTGTCGCATAATCTGGATACGCATCATACCCTAATCCAAAGTCTAAAATGCCCTATAGTATCCTTATGTAATTCAATCATAAGATCGAAGCAATTATCAGTCCTGTTGTTTCTTCACTAGATAAATGTATACCTTACCTGGGTCAGATTCAAAAGGGTTATTTTTGAAAATGAATATGTGATGAAAATCTCCAGCCAAATTTGTTTAAGGACGGGATCGAGTCCACCCAAAGAGGTCATTCATTATAAATTAGCTCATGCTATGACACCATAAGCCAACAATTTGTAATACTGAAATCGAACAGCAAAAATAAAAGTTGCAACAGGTTTGATAACATATGAGGCCTGTAATTATTATTATTATTATTATTATTATTATTATTATTATTATTATTATTATTATTATTATTATTATTATTCCATATAATAGAATATCCCTAGGTGGAAGTGGAAAAAGCGAAAATTTTCTGAGATCACTAACCTTGGGTCGGGACTTCTCATTCTCACATTAGCGTCATTTTTGACGTAATGCTATATTAGTTTTTATGTGTAAAAAAAATTAACATAAACTACATTGCTGAAACAGTGATTAAAAGGGAAGAATACAGATTCAGAATACAGAACTCTACAGAAACACGAAAACTCCCTATAATGATAAAATCCAATAACCTTGTCACAAACTAAATGAGATGCTGCTAGGGTAACAGAAAAAAAAACACTTTAATAGATAAAATCTAATAGTTGAGGAAGGAACCATACCAGTAAAAATGACTGGCCGCTACAGAGCTCCAGAATCAAACACCTAAACTGTTATAACTAAACACTAAACCCGAACTGGATGCTATAGAGTTCACAAAAAAGAACAAATAACTAAAAATCGTATCATAAAACTTAACTGGACACTAAGTCTCACACAAAATCCCAAATCAATTTATAAAAACTTGTAACTAAAAAGAAAATTGTGTCAAAAAACTAAACCGGACGCTAGCACAGCACAAGCAAAGACCAGCTAAAACGACAAAATCTAACAACTACGAGATGAACCGCGTCAGAAAACACATTTGAAGGCTGCAGAGATTGCAAACAACTACAGATCAAGCAAAGAAGCTCACGTAAAGGCTAAAGTATGCGATGTGACAATTTAATATCATCTAAGACAAGTTCTCGGGATCCTCATCAGGATGGCCCTTGCTGAGCGAAGCAAATTGGACCTCTTGCGTAAGTTACATAAATGTGGCCGCACCGAAGAGCATGTATAAACTAGGTTCATATTACCAAATGGTACTTACATTATGCAATGAATGAATACAAATATTTTGCCATTACTTCGTCCTCAGGGTCTTTTCAATGACATTTATAAAAGAAGTATTTTCTTGATGATTATAATTTTATATAACCATATAAGTAACAAAATTTTATTACGGATGTTCATCATCTCAGTGTTAACCGTTGAGGTATATAAGCCAGAAATAAAACTAATAATGACAAGGATATTGACAATGCATGCTACGTAATAAGCTGAGCCTACGACAGTTACTACAATTGATGCAGCTGCTGATCTTTCTAATACTAAACTTGGAGTGTAGGGACATCACTATGTTTAGAAAAACTTGAACTTATAAAAGTGGCTTCTGATTTGTGGCTAAAATGAACAAAATTCATCATAAATTAGTCAAATGAAATTAAGGACTGACCGACTGATTGACGCAAATATTTTTTTACAGCTGGTGGCATAGACAGACATCTTCCCTTCAGGTATATTGACTGCACACATTTTGCATAAATAATCAAAACACCCTTCCACAACTAACTGGAAGCACCTTCCCTAGGTGATCAAAGGCACTTTTCCACAACTAATCTAGAATAGCTGCAAACAACGACCAACTAATCAACTAAGAAAACGTCTCTACATCTAACTGCAGGCATCTTCTACAACTGATCAAACACCTTCCCTGGCTGAATAAATACAGTTTTCCACACCTACTCAAAAACACCTTTACACGACCGATCATAATGACTTTCCACAGCTACCCCAAAACATCTTTCAATGTCAGTCAAAGCCACTTTCACACATTTAACCGAAATCATCTACCAACACCTCTCACACTCAAGAACACCTTCCCCAACTTATCAAATATATAACGTCTATATATAATCAAAACTCCTTGCAGATCTTATCAAAAACACCATCTATAACTATGCATATATACGTTCCACAAACAAATTCAAGAAATGTAATTCTTAGTGTTGCTTGAACACTACCCAGTCCAAACAGATGCACAAAATAACAAACTAAAGAGTGCAAAAAAACACGAAAAAGCAATTTTCATAAACATTAACCTTGTGTTGCTTGAATACTATTCACAACTATTTAAAAGGATGTTAAAACTTACAAATAACACAAAGTTACAAGGAAACCCTGAAAAAGAACATCTTCACCTCACCAAGTGGAGCTGCCTGTAAGGACACCATCTTAACTAGATAATTACGTCGCCAAACAACCAAGCATGACTGCCAGGCATGCAAGGGCTAATCTCAGCCAGATGGATACCTCTTGTTCCCAAATAAGGGGAAAAATAGAAATGAATATACACAAAAGAAAAGTAATCAGACGAACAATTGTAGAAGAACCTCTTGTGCAGAAAATTACATTTCCCACTTCATATATGCATATAAATATACAGAAGTATATATTTGTCTCAAGGCATATGCATATGCCCGGTATGATGAGGCCATAGGCCAAATTCTTATTTCCTTACAACTGGAGGGGAACCCCAAAGGGAAAGCAGGGTTTTTATGGTAGGATAAAACCAAAGCACGATAACCACACTAAAACGCATGGTCTAAAATGCAAAAATCAGGAAGCAAGCAGTCGGATAAAAAATAGGGTTCAGTTCTGTTAGTATCAATCATAAAACGCATGATAATGAACCACCTAACCTGACCTAGATGGCATGGGTCATAGAGTAAAAGACTCAGATGTAGCCTAACCTTACTGTCCCTTACTTACAATGATCTAACCCAACACAGCCTAGGGTGCCAAGTCCTACCTTAAGATGGTAGCTTTTCTCATCCCCACTGAAAGTTTTTGTTTGGAATTCATTGATGAAGATGACTGGAAAAGCGGAAACTGACAAATTATTCAATAATGAAAACTGGAAATGAATAAATAAATATTAAAAAAATGCTCAGGCAAAAATTTTTAAAAATATACTCATTAAATGATTTTACATTTCACATACTTTTCAGACAATTCCCTTGAAATATGAAACTTACTGCAAATGATTAAGAATAAATAAATAACCTCCAAACAACGGGGTAACAGAGGTGAAAATTACCTAAACATAAAATGCTTTTAGATCACGCTCAACCTCGATCAAATTCTTCTGAACAATTTCATCAACATCCCAAGTTACAGATTTTATAAGAATTGATAAACAGATTAATTGGCAATAATATGAATTAATCGATAAAATACGGCTAGATCTCCACGCACACCTCATTCATGAGACATTTGAAGCTCCTGCCTTACAAAATACTGAACATGAAACTCCCAATGGTGCAAGAGACTGCAGATTATAAAGTGACCCAAAGGCAAACACAGAAAGCTATCACCATCTGTATTAGTTTAGCATCTTTGCTAGACACTTCAAATGGCTGGTTAATATATAATACTCTAATTTCACGCTAGTAAGTAATTCAGTATCACCAAGGGTAAAATGATGGTAATTTTCACTTTTTTTCCTTATTGAATACAAGGGCATGTGAATAAAAGTTACATATTTACTGATGAATGTAAGATGTCCTTCATAATTTTCTTACTTTATCTCTGTAGTTCTCAAGGTGTTCCATAACTTCTTGGAAAATGTTCAGGAAGCTCAGGTGCTTGCGGCACATGCATAACTTATTAGCACTTCCACAACTTTTTTATGAAATAATTTTAGGTAATTTTTTTTTTTAATTAGAGTTTTATAACTTCTTCAGGTGAAGTTCCCAGATGTTGTTAGACTCTTCCCCAATTTTTATAGCAGATACAACCAATTTAACTATGGTTGCCTTGTGATTACGACGTGTCAATTATGAGATTAATTCTATATATGAAACATAGATGTAAAACAATTTGGAAGTAATCCCTATCACTGAAAAAATGCCTAACCTCCACAAAAAACTGTTTTCCTACATGAAATCAATTACCATGACTGGAAAAATGTGTATATCTTCCCAAACTTAAGGTAAGAAATATGTTGTCCATACTGGTAAGGGAGACGAGGGGTGGCCCCTTGTAATCTAGGACCTAGTATACAAGGTTAGGCTCTGGTGATAGAAATTCATTTCTCGTTCTAATGTGGTTCGGATTCCACAATAAACTGTACGTCCCGTTGCTAGGTAACCAATTGGTTCTTAGCCACGTAAAATAAATCTGATCCTTTGGGCCAGCCCTAGGAGAGCTGTTGATCAGCTCAGTGGTCTGGTTAAACTAAGGTATACTTAACTTAAGGCACTCTGGGTCAGGGGTCCAGGTGGGGGCCCAGGGTTATTCACATAATGACTTTTATGTTAATGAGGCTGTGTGTAGAGTACATGCATACTTTGGTTAACTGACATCTCCACCAATGGAAAATTCGGTTTAAGGACGTTTTGTCCAGGGAAAAAATACGTTTCACTAACAGTTTTCCTCGGTTTAAGGAAAGAAAGACAACTGGTTAAACATGTATGGAATTAGGTGCTTCACGTGTGCAGTTCACAGATGAAATAAAAGGATGGATTCATTCTATGTATGGGTATGCATGGATAGATAGTGTTGCGACTTACAGCTTCTTACATGACGGATCGACAATTTTGGGCCACAAAATAGGTTGGGAAAACCAGATTCCAAACGCCCTTTTAAACACACCTTATACTCTCTTCAATTCAAAACAATGACGCTACACAGGAGCAATTACAGCTAGACAGAGGATAATGTTACAAAGTAAACTGAACTTCCATTTTTTTAAACATTCAACAATAAATAATTAAGGTTAATATGCAACACTCTCCACCAGTATCAATAAATTCAAGTTACACACATACTGATCAAAAGAAAGTTTATACTTGAATAAATAGGTTTAATTCTTTTGAAAATAACAAACACATACAGCTTACCATTTAACACCAAATCAATACCATAACATGATTTCGGGTTATCAAATTTTGATTAAGTCACCGACTTCAGAGAAATTTCAAAAATGAAATGAGCAGTACACATTAATCATAGTAAATTGTAACACAGTAATCATATTGTTTAAACTTGCACAGTTCACTACATCATATAATTACAATATAGGAGCAAGTCATATTTTCCACAGCAGAATGTAAGTAGCAACTGCAATGATAACAATTCAAAATTCTAATGATTAAGCGTCTGGTATTTTACTATAAGGCAACGGTAAAAACATCAAAGCAAGGTTAAATACATCAGCCATATCAAAAATCAACTTATCAGGTGGTTTTGTAAAACGTCCTTTTCGAGTAACGGTTACTTTAGGCAAGTAATTATTTTCTGGGATATCTGTTCTTTGAACAGTATTATCATTCAACTTTTCACTGCGTATCTGTGCACTTTGCATATCTTTGTGTCTCGTTTTTAATCTTTTTGTAAATTTTTAATCATGCCCTAAGATGCCTCCTAAACGCCCGGCTCCTTCTAAGACTTCTGGCAAAGAGCCTAAGAACCAGAAGAAGGTCATGACACTCCAGGACAAGGGAGCACTTCTAGAAATGTTGAAGGAAGGGAAAAGTTACACCGCTGTAGATCGTCATTACGGCATGAATGAGAGTACCATCCAGTACATTAAGAAAGAGTTGGAATAAGGAAGACCATGGATGTCAGCTTCTGCGGTAGTACCAAGATGGTTTCCACTGTATGTGATAAGAGCATTGTGAGGATGGAATTGGCCTTGGTGTTGTGGATAATGGAGTGCCATAAGAAGAACATCCTTCTCAACAGCAATATCTTAAGCGAAAAGGCACAAAAACTCTACCAGCAGTTTTCAACTGTTATGGAAGGCAGCGACGTACAGTACAGGAAGCAGGCTTCTTAGGCTTCGATGACTGTCTAAAGAAGAAGAGGAAGAAGAAGGACCATCATCAGCTCCTGAAGGTTTCTGGGCCAGCAAGGGGTGGGTCCACTATTTCCAGAAGCGGTTCCACCAAAAGTCTGTTTCTCTGCATGGGAAATGGCATCAGCAGACACAGAAGCAGCCGCAAAATATCCTGAGACCTTCAAGAATATCATCAGGGACAAGAGCTACCATCCAGAACAGGTGTTCAATATGGACGAGACTGGCTTGCTCTGGAAAAAAATGCCTTCATGAACATACCTCAAGAAGGATGAAGCCAGAGCTCCCTGGTTTAAGGTCCAGAAGGACAGGGTTACCCTCATCATGTGTGGCAATGCTGCTGGCTTCATGCTGAAACCAGGCCTCATTTACAAGGCTGCAAATCCCAGGGCACTCCAGAATAAGAACAAGAACTTGCTGCCTGTGTTTTGGATGAACAATGCCAAGGCCTGGATCATCAAAGTCCCTACGTCTAACTGGTTTATTCAGAGCTTCATCCCTCAAGTTAAGGATCACCTCAACGACTTATGCATGGAGTTCAAGGTGTTGTTGATTATGGATAATGCTGGTGGCCACTATATAATCTTTATCACGAAGGAGTCGAGCTTAAGTTCCTCCCTGCCAACACCACCTCTCTACTCCAGCCTATGGATCAGGGCGTGATCCTTGCCTTCAAGGCACTCTACACCTGGAACTCCCCTGAGCACCTTGTGAATGCAATGGACACTGACAGTGAATTTACGCTGAAGGGTTATTGGTGTAAATTCATGATTGCCACGTCTGACTATTATCGGCCGATCGTTGAAGGATATGAGGAGGGAGACCATTAACGCATGCTAGAAGTAGTTGTGGCTGGAGTGTGTTCACGATTATCAGGGCTTCTCTCCTGAAGAAATTCAACATTCGGCATTGATAAGGCAGTCCAATTGGTGAGGACACTTGGTGGAGAAGGCTTCGATGACATCACCAAGGATGAAGCCAGCACCCTCACTGATGCCCACTCTGACCCCTTGAAGGACCTGGATTTGGAAGAGATGATGAAGTCTGCCAGTGAGGAAGAAGACACAACAGGTTCAGGGGGTGAGAAGGAGGATGAGTACCTGTCTTTGGAACATCTGTCCTGAATTATGAGGCCAGCCAAGGAGCTGCAGGAGATGACTGTGGCATGGAATCCTTATATGGAACACTCCATAAAGTTTTCAGATGCCCTTGTTGTGTGCATGGGGCCCGCCCTATAATAACCTCCTCATCAGCATGAAGAAGCAGAAACAGCAGCTGCCTATCACTGTGTTTCTCAAGCCCATGAAGGACCCTCCAAAGCCTCCCAGAGCCCATGAAGAAGTGCAATTGGTGGACAAAGCGCCTGAAGAAAGGGAAGAGGCACCCCCAGAAGAGATGTAACTCCTCTACTTTGCTGTGCATTTGCATCTTCATTGTCATTCAATGGACTGCACAGCTAATTCATCATCATCTTCAATCATTACCCATACGATTTACGTAATCTTATACTTCTCATTATTTTGTATATTTTTTTTCAATGCAGTGTACTTGAGATTGTACCAATGTCACCCTATCTGTGTAAATTAAAATAAAACAGTAAGGCTTGAATACTGCATGAAAGAAAAAGTGTGTGCTTGAATATAGAGGTAACTTGATTAGTTGTCACCTTGGTAAGAGTAACAGTTGTAGGAGTGTTCACGCATAGCTGTAAGCCATACATTTTTAGGGCTAATGTTGTAAGATGACTTTGAAATGATATCAAAGTATTTTAGAATGATAGTTTAAGGTATAATTGGTGTTTGCACTTTTAAACTTGGCAGTTATAAGCATTTCAGCTATTTGTGGGTGGTTGTGGCCCCTAACCCCCGCAAATACTGGGAGTCAACAGTACTTACATTTGAAAGAGCTTGAATGTGAGCAAAAATCAATTTGTTCTGGATTCTCAAACCTGTCTTTTAACATACCACATGCAACAGAATAATTTGTGGCAGTCAAAGCCAATCCCTGAACCAAAGTCTTTGCTTTACCTTCCAGCAAACACTGTAGATAACTGAATTTACTTATGACAGGTAAATTGGTGACATCAACTAAAGCAAGAAAAAAAGGTCCCAGAAGGAATACCACTCAGTCAACTCACCCTTGAATTTTGGCAACTCTAGTCTAGGTAATCTTACAGTCATGGAATAATTTGCAGATCCATCAGAATCACTTCCATGGGATGCCTGTTTATTCAGTTCCTCATCCTTGGCCATTTCAGCCAAGCACTGGCTACTTTCACTCACCGTAGTCTAGCACCTTGACGAAATTTGAATGCTGCATCAATGTCCTTGTCGAATTCATCAGGATCATCAAGCCCTGCTTCATAACAGCTTTGGGCATCATCCAGAGTCACTATTCTTGCATAAAATTCATCAGTCACATCTAATTCAATACAGGACAAACTCTTTGACTTATCCAACAAAGCCTTTAAAACTTAAAACCTTAGGGGACGGGTAACCTATCCTCTTCCAGACAGAGGTTTTTCCAGCCTTTCAAGATTAGCCATATTTGTTCATATACACCTTTTGGGGATTATACACAAATCCACAGTAATTCCGGGTCTGGGAACCATTAAATGCTGTGACCCAGCTTCTTACAAACAAGTAGACATCATAGGACTAAAAATAGGCTGGGAAAATCAGAGCCCAAACATCCTTTTAAACAAAGTTTTATTCTATCTTCAATTCAAAACAGCGATGCTTCACAGAGTGCAATAATAGCTAGACAGAGGGCAATGCTATGAAGTAAACAGAACTTTCCTGCTATTCCAACAAGTATAATATTAAAAAATTAAATGTTAATAATGACCTGATAGAAAATTTATAGAGATCCAAAAGGAAATAACAGTAAACATGAAAGTGAGGTCTGTGTTGTTATCTGGCCAAGGACAATGGCTCAGAACTCTGTTCCCTGCATTTTCCATTATTCAGTCCTGTAACCTTGCATACAGAGGGTGCAAGATAACCCTCTCGCTCCATGCATTCACAGAGAGTGTGGTGGAGTTACTACTTTCTTCTTGCTCTGGTCATAAGCAGTCTTTCGATCATGCACATGCAGACATACTGCTGCTCAGTACCAAGATTCTCCCATGTCTTCGCAGATAGACTGACCGCTTGTGTAGCATTCAGCCATGTTTTTCCCAAAGTGTGAGTGGTAGAGTCAGCATCACCCTCTCTCTCAATATGAGTATCTTCCCCCTGTCCCCAGCCTCCACTAATGGTTGGCCACAGACCCAGAGTAGCATTCACAAAGTAGTGCCATTCCCACTCTCCTGTAACCTCTAATAGTTTGGTTTTTACCAGACAGTTAGCTGTACACATGCAGATACCAACCCCCTTGCTCAAATAAATAACCAGGAACAAGGTATTTGTAGTCTGGTTTCACCTTCCAATTAGTTGACTGTGATACCCAAGCAGTGACTCACCCACCCTGCTTTATCTCCTGACGCCAAAGGAAAAGTGCTTGGTGATAGCAGATGAGTTAGGGCTATTCCCCAAATCAGCCCAGTTGACCACCGTTTAACTACATTGTTACCAAGTTTTGATCAACTATTCCAGCTCAAGCTGATGAATACTTCTACATCCCATGCTTTTACTATTTTGGCAGCAACCAATTGCAGTTACCTACTCATTAGGTACCTAAAGAACTGTTTGATCTCAGCTGTGAATTAAGCATCTAGTGGCATGGGCTACCAACTTCATCCCTTAAGACCAGATTTGTGAAATTAATAAATATATATATATATATATATATATATATATATATATATATATATATATATATATATATATATATATATATATATATATATATATATATATATATATAAATGCTCCTTTCAAAACTAGTCAACGTTCAAAGCTATATATATATATATATATATATATATATATATATATATATATATATATATATATATATATATATATATATATATATATATATATATATATATATATATAAGTGTATATATATATATATATATATATATATATATATATATATATATATATATATAAATGCTCCTTTCAAAACTAGTCAACGTTCAAAGCTCCGTTTGAAATATGTTTCAAAATGTTATGAAACCTGTTTAAAGAATAATTCACTTTAAAAACCCCCATGTAAAAGATATGCTTCAAAATGTTATGAAATTAAACATACACATTTACATATTTACATTAATATCTCCAAGGATAATCCCACTAGACCCTCCTCTCCCCAGTGCCTACATCCCACCCCATCTTCTATAAACCAACCTTCCCTGCAAAGTGATCTGTTTGTTTATAATGTGAAGCGAAGGCCACCATGACAGGATTACCATATTCACTGCACAGTTTAGCGTCTGGTGAACGATCCCTGGTACTGTGCTTATTTTCAAATGGCTTTCCCCTTTTTGGGCTCAGATCTATCTTACGCAGTTCAGGAGAACAGACTTCATCAGAGCAGTGTTTTCTTCTGATTTCTGCCATTTTGGTTTCTTATCATTACTATTATTATCATTTGCTCTATAATAATAATAATAATAATAATAATAATAATAATAATAATAATAATAATAATAATAATAATAATAATAATAATAGTTTTGAGTGACTGTAAACATTTATGATGCCTTTCTCAACCTTAGCTATTCAACCATAGGAGACTAACTACAAATTCCCTGCTGGTGAGGCAATAACACACACACATATATAATACATACATACACACACACACACACACACACACACACACACATATATATATATATATATATATATATATATATATATATATATATATATATATATTTTATATATATATATATATATATATATATATATATATATATATATATATATATATATATATATATATATATATATATATATAATGTATAGGTGCATGGGTACATATAAATGTATACATATACGCATCTACATATGTGCATGTACACATGTAAATATGATTATGTTCATATGTATATGCACATACCAGTGTGTATATGTATATGGATTGTACATATACATATATACATATGTATGTGTATATATTTATTTATATATACATATATATAAACATATATGTACAATTACATGTGTATATATACGTTATGCACAAATACATACATTATATATATATGTATGTATATATATATATATATATATATATATATATATATATATATATATATATATATATATATACACAGTATATATAAGACAAAATGTTTTCCATTCTGGATGAGAAACAAATATCCAGTAAAAGTGTTTGCAAACTTGGTTCCAAACAGTTTCCAAAATGTTTGTAAACAGTTTGCGAACTTTGTTTCCAAACAACGTTTCCTAGCGTGGACAGGCCTTAAGCATCTTTTTCATAAACACCCTCACTCCGATTCTTTGTTCTTCACTGCTCAGCACAGAAATTATTTCAACACTATCATATAACCATTACAATTGTCATTATTATGATTATTATAGCTTCCAGATACATAATAATATTTATTTCATTACATATATTGTTTACTTTGAAGTGTTTTTACTTCATAAAGATCTGCTGTCATAACATTTCATCATAGAATATTTTGATATTTGATACTAATACTCGCAAAATATTTGTTAGCCTTGAAAATGCGACTTCGGATGTTTCCAGAAGCGGCATTAACAATAAATTGTTAAAGGATGAGGATGCCTTTCCATACTGCTTCCTTCGTGTTGTGTACTTTGAGCCGAGCTCAGCCCTTATTATTATTATTATTATTATTATTATTATTATTATTATTATTATTATTATTATTATTATTATTATTATTATTATTATTATTATTATGAAAGTAGTTTCACCAGACCACTGAGCTGACTTTCAGCTCTCATATGGCTGGCCCGAAGGATTAGATTAAAATACCAGGTCTAGGCCTGAGGCCAAGCACTAGGGACAAGTAGATCATTCAATACGATGATGAACGAATTAAAATTAAATTAAAAACTGCACACATACACATGCTCTCATACTGGAACACATACTGTACATACAATAACTACAATTACTCGTGCTTCCTTACATATACACTAAAAAGGTATATTGAAATTCGGAATATAAGTCAAGTGATATTTTAAAATTTTGCTTTTTTTTAATTCAACAAATGCTATAAGGGTTATTGTGCTTTTATTATTACTTTTTTTTATATTTTATTAATTAAATTACAGTTCCTCATGAACATCAAAATCGGAACGACTGAAAATGTAAATAAATTCTGACAAAATTTCCCCCATTGATTTGTTTCCAAAAGTTGACGAATATAATATATATACATACAGGGTGTTTCGAAATTAGAGCCTAGCCTGCCCCCCCCCCTCTACAGCATAAACTAAAATTGATATGGACAAAAACAAAAGTAATTCAGAACAGGTATTTATTTAAGTTTCTCTCTGAGTATTTAATATTTTGTGTGGCCTTCATCTGCCTGTACCACAGCCTGCATTCTTGAGGCGTATGATTTCAGCGAATCGCAAAAAAGCTGAGACTCACACTCCATTTCTCTGAGCACTTCGGTCACCTCTCCTCGCAGGTCGTCGAGGCTTGGTATACCATCATAGTTCACTGTGCGCGCTTCAACATGATCCTTTAAGATACTACCAATGTTTTCACACACATTAAGGTCAGGGGAGCTACCTGGAAATTCACTTGACGAGAAGAAATCGATACCACTGTTTCGAAGCAGCTCCTGTGTCTGAAGAGCCTTGAAACATGGTGTCTTATCATGCAAAAATGTGACTTCTTCAACAGATAACACATTTTCAGGGTCTTTGAGGAGATGAAATACTCCACCAGTAAGCACAGTTTCTCTGAAGTATTCGCCATTCCATGACTGTTCTTTTTCTTCGATGATCCACATTAACCGTTTCGCTGTGAAACGGAGAAAAATTCCCAAACATTCAGGAAATTTCACAACTTGGCGATAGCGCACGTCATCGCTGATATCATTCAACTTTGCAGCCCAAATGATGTCACTTTTATGATTTGGCTTCCTGACTGTGTAAATCAGGGATGTCAAACTCATGGCCCGTGGAATGGTCTTAAGTGGCCCGCGAGGTGCCAAGAGATTTTTCAACTCGAGCTACTATAACTGTTAGAACTGAGGAAAATTTAACTAAAGTTACTAAACTGTTAAAACGAGACATAATGAGTTTTACCTTTCATTCATATGACAATAATTTATTAATTTATTTCATATTATAAATTCAGATGAACCCAAATAATGTATTTTTGGTAAACCAAGATGACCAGCAAAATAAGTTGTAATCTTCAGTCTTGCCAATAAGTAATTACCAAATCTTTGATGGCCCTCGAGACCATAACCAAGTGCATAATTGGCCCTCGAAAGGATTTGAGTTTGACACCCCTGGTGTAAATGAAGAATTCATCTGATGTGGCAAAATGGAGAAAGTCAGTTTCATCCCAATCTTTGAGAAATGAACCACAAAACCATGCACAGTCTTCTCTCTGTTGCTGAGTGATGTTGGGCTTGGTGATAACATGAAATGGATTGATACCAGATTTTTTCAACTCACGATAGACAGCACTATAACTTCTCTTCTTTCCCCTTTTTGTTTCTGGTTTAAGCGCCAATTTACGTAAAGACTTTCTTGGTCTGCCCACTGCCTCAGCTATTATGTCGTTTGACTCCTGAGAAAGGACTTCAGGCCTTCCAAAATTCTCACTCTTTTTGCGATGACAGTCATATGGATTTTTGTTTCAGTTTCTTTTAACAAAGGAGTCATCTCTTTTAATGTATTTAGCTATCCAGGAACGTGAAATGAAGGGTGCGCCAACATCCCTGGCCTCTCTGAAGGTTATAGCCTGGATTCGGTCAATCCATCTGATTTCCTCTGAGTCGTTAGCCATGGCTGTATCTAAATCCATCACTCAGTCTGAAAATACAAGAAATGTAAAATGAAAAATAGCTTAATAAAAACTTAAAATAATGTACTTGGAGACAGGCTATAGCAGAAAACTTAATAACTTTCCATTTGCTCTGTGGAGGGGAGGGGGCTCTAATTTCAGAAACACCCAGTATATATATATATATATATATATATATATATATATATATATATATATATATATATATATATATATATATATATATATATATATATATATATACACACATATATATATATATATATATATATATATATATATATACATATACATATTTATATACACATATATATGTACTAGAATTACACCCCATAGCTTTATATTCAAGAAAACTTAAAACGTCTGAATGCAAATATGAGTGATCAGGAAACATTAGCTACTGTGAATGCCCTATGCAGTTTCAAATATATAGGTTATGAAGTTAATGTGTTGACAGACCAAAACCTTTATGTGATTTCTTTAAAGGTTTTCAGTTCAGTCTAAAACGGACTCGATGGCATATGATTCTTCAAGAGTTTAGTGCAAGGATTAAATATTTTCCTAGTAAGGCTAATATAATTGCTGACACATTATCCTGGAATTCATTGCCACCTCATGAAACTGATCCTCCATGTTTTGATGATGATATATTGGCATTACAGTCTTCGGCTTCTGCTAATGAGGAATGTGGATCTTTGGAATTCCAATCTGATTCTACAACGGGCCCTGAATGGAGTCATGATGTTCTAGTTAAGGAACAAAGACGATGAAAAATTAAACACTATAATAGATACCTTACACGGGGACAAGGATACAGTTGCATATAAAGAGTTGTGCAGTGAGAATTATATTCATTCCATACTCATTAAAATCTCTCCCTCTTATTATTAGAAGATTATTATCATTACTATACTTATGTGTCGACATTACTATGCACAACGAATTTTAAAATAAATAAACAGCAAAGAGAAGCAAATTACAAACACAACAATACATAAAACAACATAACCCATCTTTTGAGGAAACCGACCTCTGAAACCACAATGAATCCCAGCAGCGACGGGCACCAAGGTCTGTCTCAGCCCTTGGAAATATTAAGTGAACAAAAACAAATGAGCAAAGAAAAACACCAATAAAGAAAAAGAATTAAAAGCGCCAAGGACAATTGTGGAACCACAATTTGCTCGGACAAGCACAATAAGTGAGTAAAAATATTAAATGGCAATATTAAAAAAGGAACTAAAAGAAGGGAAAGCAAAACACCAAAGCAATAATGACAGCAGTGACAATTGAAGTAGCAATAATAACTATATAAGTAATAACCGCAAAAGCAGCAACCACAAAATAATCAGCATAAAAAGATGTGCCACAAATACAAAGAAACTGCAATAATAATTATAATTATTGCTACATAAAAATGAAAATTGATAATAATAATAATAGCGACACCATAACTGACCAGCGACAAGAACAAAAGCAGTAATACCAATAATTACAAGAACAACAGCGGCTGCCAAAACAATAAAAAAAACTCTAATACCGCCAGGTATTTCACAAACTTTCAAACAGCCACTGCTACCCTGAATGCAGAATATTTTCTCAAGACAACTTCACCGGAATGCAGAAAAGAAAATGGCACTAAGCTCTTGACGATAATTAACATTTCTTCCCTTCTCAGTGTAGTTCACCCTTTGTCTTCTTTTCTTCCTTCGTAAATGTTTATTATTTTCCTAATTTTTTCCCTCTTATTCTTGTGTCGCATCAGACAAAGTGCTCTTTCTATTTGCTTATTTTTTTTTTTTTTAAGAAATATAAAATGCTGTCTTACGTACGTTCTATGAACTGAGTCTTTTAACACCAGTTTTAGTGAACTTTTATATGGAATGTTTTGAGGCTGAATTGTTGCTTGGTATGGTGCATTTTAATTTAACATGGCGTCAACACAGCGATGATATGTATGTAGTAGCACCTAATGACCTTGATTTAGATAAGTTTTTATTAAGTCTTAATTCTCTGCATCAATCAATCAATTTTAAAGTTAAATTGAGAATGACGGAGGTTTGCCCTTCTTAGAAGTCTTAGTGATTCGTTCAATGGTTAATTATCCCAAATGTAAAGTGTACAGAAAACCAACACACTCAAATTATTGCATTCCCGCATTTTCAAATCATATTGTTGATGTAAATCTAGGGGCCATTTTCAATATAATCTAAGTGCATTGAGAGTTTGTGATTTGGAATATTCAGATAAAGAAATAAATATTATAAAGAATTCTTTTCAAAAACTGGATATGGCACTCGCCTCCTCAATAAGGACCTATCAAAAGCAAGAAAAACATTTTACAGCTTTAATAACGACAATTCTTTTATAAAAGAAAATAAACCTTTTTTAGTTCTACCTAAAACCAGTGATGAAAGCAAATTCCTAAGAAGGTGTCTGGGCGATTATAACATTAGGGGGTTTATTGAACTAAAAGCAAGGTCAAAAGGTTTTTAAGTGTCCCTAGGTCCCTGATGTCTAAACCAGGTATTTACAGCATACCATGCAAAAACTGCAACAAATCCTATATCGGAGAGATCAATGACTTGGAAAGAAGAAGAAGAAAAACAACATATAGTGTAGACTCTGTCATAAGAGTTGATGTAAACAATGAATGAACGCACTGTTCAGCGCATGAGAACAGAATCATGCCATCAATTTCAATGGAACTAATGTTGTAGCTACTGTCACGAATACTGGAAAGAGAAAAATAACAGAGGCCATCATAATTCAAAATTCCAAAGTATGTACCATTCAGCAAAGTAACTTAATTTAGAAAAAGCTTACTAGTGTATCACTTAAATCTCATTCAAAATGCATACAAAGATTATTAACAAAAATAAACAAACCCCCATAGTATTAGGTATTATATTTTTCTTATTCGCACGTAGTATTTTATTTTTCATTATAATTCGCTAGCTGAAACATGCTTTTATATATTTGTACCATATTTTAGAATACGAACTGACTTTTCAGTGATTATTTGTTGACGAATAACATGTTTTACACTTCATTTACAATCTTTGGTTTGTTTTCTTTCAACTAGTTCTCATTATATTTGGACTGTAATATTTCGTGAATTTATGTGTGCTCGTTACACCATTTCTATCTGAAAGAGGGAAGGGGATGTTCCCTCCCGAAAGCTTACAAAATTATTTCCGTTACTTGAAGTTTTTGTATGGGCTTTCTGTAGGCTACTGTGATTGAAAAAACAGGAATGGTGCATATGTATATATACAGTATATATATATATATATATATATATATATATATATATATATATATATATATATATATATATATATATATATATATATATAACATTTATATATATATATATATACGTATATATATAAAATATATATATATATATATTCTGCTCTCGTTGTAAACTGTTGACTGCTTGGGATATGGTCACAAAAGCGTAGGCATTGTGTCAACAGCTCACCCTTTGTGTTGACCAGACAGACCCTATGTTGCTACCCGATATATATATATATATATATATATATATATATATATATATATATATATATATATATATATATATATATATATACATATATATATAGAAATTTATATGTCTGTATAGCGGAAAAGAAAAAGAATCCTACTAAACTAAAGAATTATCTATCAGTCTCGATTATCAACTGGTCTGGTCAGCACATAAAAGGGTGACCTCCACCAACAGACAAGACCTGTTAGCACAAAACTTAAGCTTTCGTGACCATCTGTGAGACCAGCAACGTCATCCCAAACAGTCAACAAGTCACAATGAGAGCAGAAAAACAACCACTGAGAGCTAAGGAGTAAAGACGAAAATACCTAAGTAGCTTCTCGCACATGGGTACGGAATAAGGGCTGGGGAACTCCTCCCTACCCTTGGGCATTGGTTGGGTATATTACAGGTCTTTCATGAAGACTGTACAAGATTTCTGCGCCTTTGTTATTGTATTTTTTATTTCGTTGCTTTGCGTTATCATTATGATTACTTTCAATTATATGCATTTTCCCCAATATGATATTGTTATAATGATTATAACTCAATACTAATTTCATCATTATTCCGGTTAAAATATTCATTACCATAGATAATTATTGTTTACATTGTTTTCCAATCAGAAATGAGTGCAAATTAATACATACAGAAAAAAGAACACATACAAAAACACTGCTAAACACAAGAAAGAATCTAAAAGAAAATAGAAGAGAATTTAGTTCCATCATGATCCTAAGAAAACACACAACGTTGACCTACTGTACTTTCTTGTTTTCTCAAGACAAGAAGCGAGTTGTCTTAAAGCTTCCTTGTGCATTTTGACTGGTGTAAATGACCCAAAATGATGATGGGTTTGCAAGAGATTGTTAGAGAAAATTGCAAGACGAAAGAAAATACAATTACATGAAAAAATTAGTGTACGAGAGAAAGATAGAAATTACGATATCAAGCGAGAGAGAGAGAGAGAGAGAGAGAGAGAGAGAGAGAGAGAGAGAGAGAGAGAGAGAGAGAGGGGGTTGGTTAGGGTCAGTAATTGTAATACGAGAACTGAACTGAATTGTGCCTCGTGAGAGGCTAGCTTATTGGGCACCCGCTCCCACCCTGTGGGAGGCGTAGCATCAGTAAACGAGATATATACAGAGCACCCAAAAGGGTGAACCACGTCCACAAAGAAAGGCTTCAAGAAGCAACAGGAAGTAAATATATGAAGGCATCACGTAACAAATCTCTTTCTCCGTTTCTGTGCACTGAAATGCATTTACTGGAAATATTAAGAATACGTGCATAAGACAATACGTTTCATGAAAATGTAAACTACAATTTCTAGGTAAAACAGAGAGAGAGAGAGAGAGAGAGAGAGAGAGAGAGAGAGAGAGAGAGAGAGAGAGAGAGAGAGAGTTACTAAAACTGGCGTCACAACATCTAGGTTATTGACACCGTTACAAAATTAAATAAGAGACTGAAAAATTAAAAAGTTTCATATAAAAATATCTAATATTTTATATATATATATATATATATATATATATATATATATATATATATATATATATATATATATATATATATATAAAATACTTATATACTAGACACATATACTGCTTATGTATATGATCTAAATTTTGTTGAGGAGGCCCGCCTCCCCCAACAAAGATGTATAACTGCTCCATAGTACAATGCTCCCCGAGAATCGTAGCAATGATAAATGTCCTTCTCTTCCACGTCCCCGAGAGAGGAACCTGTGTCTTAGATTCCCAAGACTGGGACATTCGACCAGAAAATCGTCACAGTCAAGGGCACAATACAGTCCTCGCAGAATGGAGGGTTTTTACCTGACATCCAATCCTTAGTCTGCACAACATCGTTTCTAGTCTCCTTGGCATATACAGTAGGTATATGACCAAGGAGATACTGGTGACGTAATACTGTGCATCTTTTGGTCTGCTTCAGTATTTTCCCAAAGGGACTGCCAAAGGTTTTTAATTTTCTGACACACAAGTGGATATACTTCCCTACACGGTAGTAGGCATCTCCTGGGTTCTGGGGAGGTGACTGCCAACTTAGCAAGTTGATCAGGTTGCTCATTCCCAAGAACCCCAACATAAAAAGATACCCTGCAAAAATTTACTTCTTTACCTCTTCTTTTCCCTAACAACAGCCATTCCATTGCATCTAAAATCAGTGGGTGCAAAGGCTTAAAAGGTTCAACAGACTGAAGAACACTTCTTGAGTCACAATATATAGTCAAACTATTTCCGTTCAGTTAAAATCTCCCTTATTGCCTTTAGAATTTCATTTAGTTCTGCTGCAGAATAGATGCAACAGTTGACAATCTCCCACCTCTTTCTACCTCAGAAAAGACCACTCCAAAGTTGAAGCCAAGATCTGACTTTGAGCCATCTGTGAAAACTTCAACGGGGTTGTCATGTTGGGAGGAGTGATCCAAAAATACTGATTGCATTGCCTCACTGGGCATTTTTGCTTTCGCTGAATTAAAATATATACAGCACTTTACCTCTGGAAGGTTCCAGGGGGATGGGAGGATATCCGAATATCTAGCTAGTAAAGTCTCCGTCCTAGGGAAGTTCAACTGACTGTACATTTACTCTAAAAGTAAATGGTTGAGGTTGCTTGGGGTAATTTTCATAAAAATGCCAATGCCTTTCATTTCTGATACAAATGATGGTTAAGAATTTAAGAAGCCTCTGAAATCTGTACCAGCAGACATTGGTAATGGTGATCCAGAGGCATCTCACCAGCATCTACAAGCATGCTCTCACTGGAAAATGATTTAAATGCTCCTGTAGCCAATCTTACTCCTCCATGATGAACTGAATTAAGCATTTTAAGGCTATTATTAGGCTTTGCTGAGGTGTACACTTCACACCCATAAGTTAATTTTGAAAACACTAAGGCTCTCTATAGTTTCAACATCTGAGTTTGGTCAGCACCCCACGAAGTGTGGGACAGAACTTTCAGGACATTCATTGCTTTCAAGCATTTTGTCCGCTTTCAGGCATTTTGTTCAAATATATTTCAGATGTGGAGTCCAAGTCAGCTTGCTATCAAAAATCAACCCAAGAAACCTTGTTTCAGATACACATGGACTTCTCTGCCCATGCATTAACAGATTTGGATAAGGATGAACTCCTCTTATGTGACAAAAGTCAATGGCTACCATTTTACTTGCTGAAAACCTAAAACCACTCACCTTAGCTTACTTTACTATATTATCAAACTTTCAGCCACTGCCATCCTTGCTGTTGCAAAAGATATCGAAAGGTCATCAACAAAAAGAGTATAAGTTACTTCTGGGGGAATTATTTTGGATACCCCACTGAATGCTTAACAAGGTTACAATTAGAACACTCCCTTGTGGTACTCATTCTTGGTTCAATACATCTGACATCGTTGCTCCAACCTGAACCTGAAATAGCTACATTTTTTTAAAGTTTTAATAAATAGGCAAATTGCCTCTAAGGTTACATTCATAAAGAATCCTCGGAATAACCATATCTCCATTTTGTATCATAAGCCTTCTCAAGATCAAAGAAAACAGTGACTTGATACTGTTTGTTAGCAACAGCTTCATATATTGAAGATTTCATTCAAACCAACATATCAGTTGTGGAGTGCATACTTCAGAAACCACACTGAACAGGAGGCATATATTTACCACGTTCCAAGTACCACATCAAACATGTATTAACCATTTTTTTCCATGATCTTACAAAGACACAAAGTCAGCCCAATGGGATGATAATCCTCTGCCTTGAAAGGGTCTTTTTCTGGTTTCACAAATAGCAGGAATTTCAATATCTCCCATAGCTTTGGTAAGATATGTTCTCCAAAAACTCTGTTAATGAAGCTTAATATGAACATTGGTATTTCCTAGAGTATGCTTAATCATTGAGTATGTTATATCATCCACTTTAGAAGCTGATTTACTACACTTACATAAAGCTGATTGAAATTCCCTCATAGTAAAAGGTACACTGTATTGTTCATTCCTTGATATATTAAAATCAATTCTACCTGTTCCATTACCCTTCTATGAGCAGAGTAGAGTCTGTCATCATTTTTCTTTGCAACATTAGCAAAATAATTAGCAACCTCATTTACCACTAACTGGGATCTGCTACTTCACAACCATTGATCTTGATAACTGAAGTTTGGTAACGGGTAAATTTCCCTGCTATTTTTCTTACTCTCTTCCATACTAAAGTCATAGGTATTTTTCATTTTAATGGTGATATGAAAATTGTCCAAGATTTCTTTCATGCCTTCTTCATTTCCATGCAGAAATAAGATCTTCCTTTTTGAAATTCAATTTTTTTGTCTGCGGTATCTGGTGAAAGCTGACTTCATAGTTCTATGAGTTTTCTGGCATTTACAAGTCCACCATTGAACTGGCTGGCAGATAAATATGCCTGAAGTCCTTACTATTGATTGAAGACCAGCCAAGAATATAATTGTATTGAAAAAATCAAGAACATCATCTACAGAGGGAAAGTCATCAGCTGAGTCATCTGAGCTGTGTTCCTGGAACGCTGACTAAACAGCTTTACCAATGTTCCATTTTTCATTTACCACTCTCCAAAGAAAGTCAATAAGGCAGTCATCGCTGCATATAGATAAGTCAATTGCTGATAATGTTTATGATTGAACATGAAAATGTGTAGATTACCCCCTGTTTAAGATTTCCACATTTTCCATTTCTAATGATGGGACCCAGGCAATTTCCTCTTTGATTGGTAACAATATCACCCCAAAGAGGGTTTCTATTATTCATATCTCCCAGAAAAACAAAGAGGCATGGTAGTAGTTGGATAAGGGATTTAAATTCATCAGTGGGGAAGACTTCACTGGGTGATAGATAGAAAGAGCATGCTGTATATTTTCTTTGCAAATGAATCTGCATAGATATCACTTGCAGTGTAGACTGGATAATAACAGGATTTTTGTGTGGTGTCATTATGAACATATAAAACTACACCCCCAAGGCTTCCTATATTCATGTTATAAGGGGAATGATAGGCTGTATACTCTTACAGGCTTGGACATGTACTATTACCAATCATAATCTCCTGCAAAACTATACATACAAGAGACACTTGTTTTCCCATTTAACTCTAAATTCCTGAGAGTTCCACTGGAGAAAATGAATGAATTATACTTTGATTTTGAGGCCGTTAAACTGGAGCCCCTTTTAACTGATTTCAACTTACTGCCCAGTTCCTTTTTTCCAGAAGAGACTGGTTATTTATGGCTACCTTTTGTTTCATAGTTGAGCAGCAACTTGCCGCAGGTGGCACAACCTCCCCAGTGTTATGGGCATTGGGCCCCTTTGATGGCATCTTTCTCAGAGGAACATCATGCCCAGGGGTGCCACACAAGGTTGGAGCTTTCTGAGGAGAGGTGGAAGTGTCATAGACAACTGGTGTGTTCTCTGAAGCATCAGAAGCACCAGTCAGAGCTGGCACAGGCTACAGGGAGACACCAGCACCAGATACAGATAAAACATCCTTCAGAGAGGCAGGAGTGCCAGTTACAGCTGATGCAGCCTCCAAAGGGGCAGACGCACCAGATATAATGTGCAGCCTCCAGAGAGGCGGGAGTGCTAGGCATATCTGGCATGGCCTCCAAAGAGGCAGGAGCACCACAGACAACTAGCAAAGGAGCATCAGAAATCACCGGTATAGTCTCCAAAGAGGCAGGAGTGCCAGAAATTACTGGTGCAGCCTCCATGCCAGAAATTACTAGCACCACCTCCTAAGAGGTAGGAGTGCCAGAAATTAGTGGTACAGCCTCCAAAGCAGCAGGATCTTCCCTTCATATTACCAAAGGAAGTACCTCTGGTAGCATTTACATTTCATCTTTGGTTAGCAGCAATACTAGAAAAGGATATTCCTGGCCTAACATATTGGCTTAACACTTTCTGTTTAGCCTCTGTAAATGTGATGCATTCGGTTACTCTTAAGCTCTGTATTTCCTTTTCCATGACGTACACATCACAATTTTGTGAAGAAGATAGATGATTATCTCCACAATGTATACATTTTGCTTCTTTGTAACATACACCATGCTCTAGTTCATTACACTTAACACACATGGCAGGCTTGCCTTGCAACTTCTGCCTACAAGATCCTAACACATGACCATATTCTTGACATTAAAATATCTCGGTCTTTGGATATATTACTTAACCTTAAAATGTAACCATGCTGCTTTTATTACAGTAGCTAAGCAGGTAGAATTAAATGTAACAATTAAATTTGTGAGTGGAACTAAGGCTCTATTGATCTTCTTCATTCTTTCATTTCTAATCAAACCTTGATCTTTTAATTCTTCAACAAGTTTCCCTTCTGAATACATCATTAGTTGGGGTGCAAATATCATTCCCTTGGAGTGATTCCAAAACAGCATGTACTGCAAGTCTACTTTAACTTCTCCAAGGTGCTATAATGCTTTTAATTTTTCACTTTCTTTTGCTGAGGCCGATTCTACTGTCAGTTTTTCTCAACCTTCAGATGATATCTTAGGCTCTCAGGCCACAGCACCTCACTACGTCTCTATACACATTAAAAATATCGCAATTGGAATCTTCTGGATTACTGGTCAAATATTTATCATAAGAGGTTTCATATATCCCGTCATATTCACATACATTTCTGGTGAATTTCCCTCTGCTCGGCACTGGAGCATAGGGTTCCAGTGTAATTACACTTGAAGGTATCCTAGCCTTTTCCAAACACAGGTTGTCAGAGGAGGGTGCAGAGGTCGTTATCTGTGCCAAACAGGTATCATCAAAGGGTCCAGGGGTACACAATTATTGCTACTCGTAATGACCAATACCTGAAAATCTTAAAAAACATATCATCAGCCTTCATGGAGTTTATTCTTTTACCAATGCAATGGCACAAATAAGAGCAAACTCCCAATTGTCCACTCCCTACCTTACCCAACAGGCACAAAATAATTAGGGTGGCACAAATGTAAACCAAATCCGCCTGTTGGAACTGAGATTATAACAAGAATATAATTATTCTCTCCCTAATAATATCATGGGCAAACCGGACAGAATGCCGAGAGTCCTATCCTCGGAACCAGACCAAACCTGGAATTCATGACCCAGCTCTGCAAAATAGTTCTGCCCTTGCGCTATCAATGAGATATTCATCAGGTCCAAACATTATCAGATAGTTGCTGATCTTCTAATGCTCTATTACAGTTCCTACTATTAGCTTCAGATATAAAACCAAGTCCCAGCTATCATACCTTTTTCTACTTATTAGGTCAAATAAATTTTACCAAATATGAAAAATTCCACAAGACTTAACTCAAAATAATAATGAATAATATATAGGACTCTTAGACCCGAAACCAGGAACAAATGCCAGGGGGTTCAAGAGACCCCTCGCCACGTCCAAGTGGTCCCAAGTAGAGAGAGAGAGAGAGAGAGAGAGAGAGAGAGAGAGAGAGAGAGAGAGAGAGAGAGAGAGAGAGAGAGAGATTACATATTAAAAATACACATACAGAGAATGGAAAACTAAAATGCATAATATGGTTGTATATATATATATATATATATATATATATATATATATATATATATATATATATATATATATATATATATATATATTATGTATATATATGTATATTAAAATACAATTAAAATACACACACACACACACACACACACACACATATATATATATATATATATATATATATATATATATATATATATATATATATATATATATATATATATATATATATATATATACATACATGTATATATATTATAAACATTTAAATATTATAAACATTTGCTGTTCTGACCTCCCTTCTTTGCCTCTTAGTGGAATAATGAATTAAACTTTATTAAAGTAGAGGGGTAGACAATGTAGGCTGCTTGCAGGAGAGGAAGTTGGGCGGGAAACCCAGGGGTTGTTTTCAAATTAACGTACACTCCCAGCCATAGGGAGAGAATTTTAGCTTAGAGAGCCATAAATCAGTGATAGGTTTTGCTAGGACAGACCTTAGAGATACTGTTCCTACAGCTTAGTCTTCTTTGATCTGTGTACTGGCGAGTCTATTGTCATTTCAGGTTAGACCCTGGGTAGGAGGAGCTTGAAGCAAGCAGCCAGTACTGACCCCAGCATCGAGAGACTCTCTCAGAAGATATCCTAGGACTAGGCCGTGCAAAGCCCTTTCTCTCTCTCTGAGCCGCTTTGTCTCTTCCCCTTTGTCCCTAACATGAGGGAGAAAACTGTTATTCCAAACAGACCAAAGAATCTTAATGCATTATCTCACCCAGCGGAAAGTCTGATTGTGACAATTACTCCCAATGCTCTTTCCCTTCAACCAAAACTCTCATTTTCCTTGTTCAAATTTTCCTCTCTTAAACCATTACTAACTAAGAAATCCTAGTAAAACATATCCCATTTATATTAAGTACGATTATTATTGTCTAGTGAAATCACATAACTTATCCTCCATGGTGTTAAAAGTATTATTCTTGATATAAGATTCATTCCCTTGTGATTAAGTAATGACGAGTGAGAGTTTTTGTAGTGCAAGATTGTTATCTGAATACGTCTTTTCCAGAAGTGTGTACGCCTTGGCCCTTAACAAATCCTCTTGCTTGGAGAAGAATCCGCATCATCAGCGCTGAGAGGCCTCATTTCGACGTTCACTACATTCAACTGCCTTATAAAGCGTCTGAAGAGGCATACTAATCTGTTGTGTTCATTTCTATGTAGCATTGAGGTATTTTGTCTTGATTAGGACTAACGTTTTGAGCTGCTGTTTGCTCCTGTAAATAATCCATTTTCTTTTTATTTTTACTTTTGTTACCAGTCCTCCAGTAGGTTTGCTGAATTAATTCATGTGGGTGCAATAAACCTGTTCCCTGTTACACTAGTTTTCAGCTGGCGACCTAATCTATTCAGTATCTGTCCTTTAGAGTTTAATTTTAGCCTTAATTAACAGAATTACGTGGGTCTTCAGTAAAGCAAGGCAATATAAATCCAACTAACTACTTATTAAGCTAATTAACCGACCGACCCATGTAACATTGGTGACGTCTTGCCACAATTTCTGTAATTAATTAGCCATTAGGTGGTGATTGTTATCCCACAAAGATATAAAGAACTTGGAATAAATTAAATACAAATAATTCAAAGCTGAAAGTCAGATCATATTAATTTCATGTGATATCTCCCAAGCAAAGAAGGATACAGGCCAAGGTAAGTAATATTAATATCATCGTCATATGAATAAGATAAAGTAGGTGGGAAAGTGTGCAGTAAATGAGTAGCATTAACAAGTCATGAATAGGAAAAGTTAGAGACCATGTAGAGTTTGAAATACCGTTTCAGTTAGCCCATATTCCAGTCAAGGTCGTAGCTGAGTTATCGAGTCAGATTTATTATTTTGCTATTCGCTGGCCAATGATTAATGCATGATATTAAATTTTTGAACCAGTTGCTTAGTGCATGACCAAGAAAGGAGAGGGAATGCCCAGCGCTACTCTCATAGGGTAGGACAGACAATTTCATACGTCCCAGGATATAGGACAAGAATTGTGGCAACCCTAAAAGAGAGAGACCCCTGAATCAGCATCACGATGAGAATTACTTTCACTTATGCGAAATCATTAAATTTCGCTTGCTTTTCCATTAATTACGTAAATAACTGTATCAGTGTTTAATTTCATAATTTGCCTTTTTACATTAATGTAAATCAGACTAGTAAGAATGTTACATGTCCACTCCTTTGTATTGTGAAGGGCCCCGAAGTAAGCATGGCCGCCGAGTGCAGGAATTAATTACAACGTGCCAAAAAAAAAAAAATTCTAACAAATTCGTTTTCTGTCTTTATAACGTAAAGTAACTCGCATTTGTGGTATTTCAAGTTAAAACTTGCATTTCCAAATAAGCCTCAATCGCTTTATAAGAGGAATTCCAGTGTTTAGTTCCTTTTGTATTGTAAGAAAATAGCATGAAAGGCGAGAGATTGGTATTCCTCCGCTGATCACCGTTACTCACTCCAGTGCCTGCTCGCTGAGCCATCAGCTATGTGCGGTCACGTGATCCGTCCGCCATCCTGGGGGTTGCCCACAACTACAATAGCCGCCATCTTAAATCTCAGTCCTGGTATAAACAAGATACGTGTTGTTGTTTACCAGTGTGACATCACAAGCAGCTGTCTCACTCATTCAAAGAACCTTCCACTCATATGCACCGACTAATGAACTACTTTACATCGCGGCCTAACCGTACCTACAAATCTTTATAAAAAAAATATGCTTCAATTACAGGGAAAACTAGGTAGACATAATTTTATATACATGCTTCGAAGAAAGTTAGCCAACTAGTCAGAAAATATAAAAGTTAGGAAATATAAAAGAAATTCCTAAACAAATATACATCTTAGCAAGGAAATAAATAAAAGCAAATGACAAGAAACTCAGGACAATTTAACAATATGTACAAGTACACAAATTAAAGAATTTTACCAAGAATTAATAAGAGCACGGTGTAATAGGGCATGCTAATATTGGCAGATAACCCATTACCTAACATAGCCAAATTAATTCATTTAATTTTTTTCTTTCTCTCTCATTTCTCACTCAGTGCGAACCTTGCCTATGCACTTGTGGGTTACTAGTTGCTTCATTTTTTCTTTTTTCCCTTTTCTCCACTTTTCTTAAGCAATTTAGGTAGCTGAGAGCATATGTGCACTGTCTTCACAGAAAGAATGGGCCGACAAAAAAAAAAACCTCTGTCCCACAAATAGTTGAGGACAAGTTAAGAATTAACCACAGTTATTGATAACTATCCACCATGAGTGGGGTCTATTTATCCAGACTTAAGCATAAAGCCTTCCTCCCTCCTCATAAAAGGAAGTAGCACCGCCAGTACTAGGTACTAGTCACCCACAAGTGCCAAAGCAACCAAAATTGATTTTTCTTTTCCACAGTACCACTAACCTGAGGCACTTTCATAACCCACTGAAGCGCTTACCTATCTGTTTCCTCTTACCTTTCCTTTTTCTCTTGCTAATTATGCTCTGCTTGGGCAAAGTGCATTTCCACTTAATACCATTAGTTATACTCCACAGAGTATTGATTCCTTAGAACACACCGGCAACCTAGTGCCATCAAAGACAAAAGTCCTGTGTGACTAAGCAAATACACTTGTACCTCGAGATACAGAGTGCCATAAGTGTGACCCTTGCACGGCACACTCAGCCACAGTTCCACCTTATTGAAAAGGTGCCACACCACCTAAGTGTCACCCTAATCTGAGGGACACTTCCCCAATTAGTATTTCCTGTCAGCCAAGGTAGTCGTCCTTCCCCTCCCAGAACCATGTCTCTGGAACGTCACCTAGCCATCCTGAACATGGGCAAGGACCTGGGTTATGAAGGAGCGGAACTCACCAACTGATTCAAGGAACAGCTGGATGACCTAACCAGACAGGAGAGAGAAAGGGAGAAACAGAGGAAAGAGAAGAACAAAGGAAGTACAAAGAAGAACAAAGAAGGCCCGAGCTAGCTCTCACGGAAAAGGAGCTCGAGCTGGAGAAGGCAAAAAAGGAAAATGCTAAAGCTCTGGCTGCCCAACAAGCCTCCAACACCACGCCTGCCGTGTCGAATGCTCCAATATCAAGTATTAATTCCCTAGTCCTGAAGTGCACTGAGGAAGAGGAAATAGAGACTCTCTTTGAGAACTACAACACCACCAAGACAGAGAGGGCCTTAGTGCCTGCCAAGCACATGGAAGGTAAAGCTAAGGCAGCCCTACTCTCACTGGAGAAGAGTCAAAGAGGCAACGTGGTAGAAGTTCATAGGGTCATAACAAAGCCTACGAAATAACCCCGGAGAAATGGAGACAGCAGTTCTGTGGTCTTGCCAAGGAAGTCGGCTGGTCTGGGACACGCTGGTTCGACTTCCTGCCATGCACCACATTCAAGGACCTGTCCAATTGGACCATGCTAGAGGATCTTTTCCAATGTGTTCCTGGGCCCCTTGCTGTGTATCTCAATGACAAGCAGCCCACAACACTTATGGAAGCCTGCTGTATGGTTGATTCCTGAGAAGCCTACAACCAGTCCCACAACACGTCTCAACGGCACATAGTGCTACCCCGGGTACCTCTCAGGCTTGACTCACCCGAAGAATGGACTACCTGGAAAGCCCACGTGTACTCACTGTAAGAAGGTGGGGCACACCAAATCCAAGTGCCACTACGAGTTGGGCACCACCAAGCAGCCTCCTACTAATAACCAGAACTCCTCTCCATCCACTTCCACTCAGTCTCCTCCACCAATGGTCACTGCATGTAACCGAGACCCCACAAAGGGCCCTTGTCGATCCTGTGGTGATTCTGGCTACCATAGTGCTGGACATCTGGCCTACCCAAATCATATCCCATCCACCAAGTTCGTCAACTTGATAAGCACCATTTTCTCCGCAGCTGGGCCCCAGAAGATATCTCACCCCGAGAGGCTGGACATCCAGTCCACCTCTGGCACCCCTTGATGGCTCTAGCCTGCCAGTGGCCTTACCAGTTACGGTGGACACTGCAACAGACGTTGGCCTGATTGACAGGCCCAAGTACCAGCCAGTGCCACTGTTGACAAGCAAGCTCAGTGGGAGATGAAATGGGTAGAGGGCCACACCAAATCCATCCCCATAGTCGAGCTCCAGGTCACAACACCTTGGGGCATGCTACCTCACCACCCTGGTGTAGTGAGTGGAATCAGGCCTGGAGTGGAATTCCTGTTGGGTCAGGACCTCCTCTGGGGAAGCCCTTCCCAGCACCACTCCATAGCCCTGCTACCTCCACAATGGAGGCATCGACTGTAGGATCACCAAACCCAAGCACAGCCACTTTGACTGGCGTGCCACCAAAAGAATTACCTTTCGCCTGCCAAAGTGGTCGACGGAAGGGTCACACTCTGTGCGATTCCAGGCCTAATACTCCCTCTTCAAGAAAGGACAGCCACCAACAAAGTCCTCCCTCTACACAAAAGGACACTACAGGGAAGCAGTACCACTGTTGAGCGTGCAAGGTGACGGGCCACTCCACTAATTGGGAGGGCAGCCATAACAAGCAACCCCCAGCGGACGCCCCAAATCAAGCATCTCCAAGATGCTCTGACCTCCAGCTGAGACAGGACTCTGTCTCAGCCCAATTCAAGCCATCCATGAGATATTGCACCTCCAGACCCCTCGTCAGGCATACCTGACCATCAACCTCTGCCAGTGCCACTTGGAAGCTCTGAGAAGTGCCATGCTCCGGTCATCTCAGATGTTGAGCCACCACAAGAATTGGATCCAATGCCTGGCCCTACCATGGTGCCAGATCCAGATCATGACATGGATCCCGATACGGGAGATCCAGGAACCTTCACCGAATTGAGCCTAGCGACGCGTGAGCCTCTGGCACCTGGCACTTCTTCTTCCTCACCACATCTGTCCCTAGAGGGTGAACCTCTGGTGGATCTGACTGCTATACCTTCTCTGGGAGACCAGGAACTGGCCTCCCCAGATGCAGAGGTTCAGACCACTTTTGCTCCGGTTGTCGCAGCAGCTGGAGTTGGGAGCTCTCCAGTAGCCTCTGAGGTTACCCTGACTTCATGCCAGATAGCCCTTCTGGCCTTTCCCCAGAGTCAGTGCCCTCATCACCTCCTAGGACTGTCATAGACAGGCCTTGGAGGAACCCAAAGAAGTAGAAGGGGCAGAGGACAGCCAAGTAGTTGCAAGAGCCACAAGCTCCCCTGGCACTTGTGCCTCCTTGGCACAGTAACTCTGCATCTCAGAGTGATCCTGGCTCCTGCCCAGAGGAGGTAGCCAGCATGATCTCTGCCTTAGTAACAGTCTAGATCACCACCTGTAAGTGGTAGAAGTAACCGTGTGATTTAAGTCTTGTAATGAGTAGCAGTAACTAAGTAAGTATAACTTGGTAATCCAGTAATTATAACTACTGTGAATAGAGCCATGGAGCTTATGACACGCATGGCATACTACCTCAACTGAGGAAAGCATTTTTCAGAAAACCGAGGAGGAATGGGTACCTCTCCCGTTCAGGTATTGAAACTCATTTAAAGAACTTCAGGTTATTACCTTGTTTAATATGATTGTATATTCTAGTGTAAGAAATCATATACTTGTAAGAATACTGTAATTTACCTAATTCAAGGGGTACTTAAATCTTTAACACTACTTAGCATAAAGATCAAGGTACAGTATATTAAGTCAATTAAGCTGGCACTATGGCAGTATTCTAATAGGTCATGTCATAAAAGATACAACTGAATGTACCATTTGGCTAGGACTAAATTTCACTATCATCAGAGGTAGCATGTAAATATCCATAGACACCTTTGGGTACTGTTAGGAGTCTGTAGTAAGTAATTTATTAAAGCTCATATCCCATTCTAAAGTCAGGTAGAGCCTTAGCTAGCCACATTGCAAGGGCAAAATCTGTTCAGGGAAAAGAGTAAAGTAATAGAGGCGAACAGCTTGATAAGTACAGGCCTTCATGCCCAAAAGGGAGTGAATGCCTTCTTAGGGGGGAAGCTATTATAAATATTTGCTTTTCGACCTCCCTTCCTTGCCTCTTAGGAGAATAATAAATTAAACTTTACTAAAGTAAAGGAGCAGACAATGTAGGTTGTTCACATGAGAAGTTAGGTGGAAACCCAGAGGTTGTTTTCAAACTAACGTACACTCCCGGTCAACCGGCGAGAGTTTTAGCTTGGAGGGCCATAAATCATGGATAGGTTTTACTAGGACAGACCTTAAAGATACTGTTCCTACAGCTTAGTCTTCTTTGACCTGTGCATGGGCAAGTCTATTGTCATTTCAGGTCAGACCCTGGGTAGGAGGAGCTTGAAGTAAGCAGCCAACAGCGACTCCAGCATCAAGAGACTCTCTCAGCAGATATCCTAGGAGTAGGGCGTGCAAAGCCCTCTCTCTCAGAGCCTGCTCTGTCTCTTCCCCTTTGTACCTAACATGAGGGAGAAAATTGTTATTCCAGACGGATCAGGGAATCTTAATGCAACTGATCACTGCATTACCTCACCCAGCAGTAAGTTTGATTATGACAATTAATCCCAGTGCTCTTTCCCTTCAAGCAAAACTCTCATTTTCCTTGTTCAAAATTTCCTCTCTTAAACAGTCACTGACTAAGAAATCCTAGCAAAATATATCCCATTTACGAGGTCATATATTAAGTGAAATCACATAACTTATAAGATTCATTCCCTTGTGATTAAGTATGATGAGTGAGAGTTTCTGTAGTGCAAGATTGTTATCTGAATACATCTTTTCCTGAAGTGTGTACGTCTTGGGCCTGAACAAATCCTCTTGCTTGGAGAAGAATCTGCATCATCAGTGCCAAGAAGCCTCATTTCGATGCTCACTGCATCCAACTGCCTTATAAAACGTCTGAAAAGACATACTAATCTGTTGTGTTCATTTCTATGTAGCATTGAGGTAGTTTGTCTTAATTAGGACAAATATTTTGAGCTACTGATAGCTCCTGTAAATAATCCATTTCCTTTTTATTTTTCACTTTTGTTGAAACTAGTCTTTCAGTAAGTTTGCTGAATTAATTCATGTGGATGCAATAAACCTGTTATACTAGTTTTTAGCTGGCGACCTAATCTATTCAGTATATGTCCTTTAGAGTTTAATTTTAGCCTTAACTGACAGAATGATGTGGGTGTTAGGTAAAGCAAGGTGATATAAACCCAACTAACCACTTATTAAACTAATGAACTGACCAATCCATGTAACAATATATATATACATATGTATAGCTTGATGATAAATAATATTGCCAAGGCCAGTAGAACAATTAGAAGGTCCAGTTTATTTGAACAAAAAGACAGTACTTTAAAATCCGAATGGATGGTCCCGTGCCAAACTGTGCTCTCTTCAGTCTTCTAATTTCAGAGACACCGGTTATAAAGATGATGAAACCGGAACTAGACAGCAACTCGTCTAGATACAACTAGCAATTGTATAATTTCTCTAAAAGGTACACACCATATCATTAGACATTTTACTTTGTGTGTGGTAGTTGGTTTACATTTTACCTTTTTCAGTTTTCATTTTTTTTATGTTCGTATTTTTATGATTCATTTTAGTTTGTACTTTCTCTTCTATTTATGTTTTATTAGCTTTTGAAATTTCAGTGATTTTTATGTTTGTCAATTTTTCAGCCTGGTGATGTTAAACACTACAAAAGCCTGCTAAATAAAATGTCCTACCTGGCCTTGGCAATATTATTTATCATCAAGCTAAGATTTCCAAGTAGCCATACTATAACTAAGAATATATATATATATATATATATATATATATATATATATATATATATATATATATATATATATATATATATATATATATATATATATATATATATATATATATATGAAGACAAAAGGCCCATAAAACACTATTTGAACACTGCAACCATATATTTTGGGTACTTCCTTCTGTGCCCTGTTCACTGATAAAATATGGACAGATGATGTGTTACAGGAGTATATATATACAGAGCATATTTGGGTGTGGCAGTACGTTGCTGTTGGTATGCAGGTGACCACTGACCCAGGAAGGATGGAAATTAAGCTATTCCCTGGTGTTTTTGACCTCATTAACTCCCTTCTGGCCACGAGTCTGGTAGGCGTATTTTCTGTAACACCTGCTTGAGAAGAGGCCTGATGCCATCCGATTTCCAATATCCTCCTGACATTTTCATATTGTTGGTTTGATTAATGAAAGCAGATTCCAGCATCTTCCTTTTGTACAGACAGCTACTTCTGAAAACTAGGCTCTGCCGCACTCCAGTTTACAGTACGGCCTTTATCCCTAATATGTAAGAAAATCCCTGAACTCTCTGAAGCATATCGTACTGATCTTATGTGCTCTGTTAATCTTTGTGAGATGGATCTACCCATCTCCTCACATGAATCTCATTGCAATTTGCTGCATGGTATCTTGTAAACTCCGGCTTCTTCCCCTCTTTCATTTAAATATACGTTAATGAGCGAGCTCCTGATGGATTTTGGGTGATGGAAAATAAAAGGATTATTAGACCTGTAGCTTTTTGGGTGTTTTCATTGTACGGAAGCTTTATTTTGTCATTACAGTCTTTTTGTCTGTTGTTAGTGGGATCTCTGTAGTATATTCTATTCGCTTTATTAATAGCCTTCTCGATAATGTGTGGTGGGTAGAGCAGTTGCTTTAGGTTTTGGCAGATCATATTGAATTTTTTGTCTAAGTAACCATTTAAACATGTTAAATGCCCCCTGAGGAATAGGTTGCATCCGACCTTGGTCTTTATGGAGACATCATGGTAGCTTAGGAAATGAGCATAAGAAACAGTGAAAGTGAGTTTCCTATTAGTAGGGCGGCTAACTGTGATACTTGCATGGAATCGTGCATTTGATGATACAAGCAAGAAACTTGGCAGAAATAATCTCAATACCCACCACAGTATGAAAAAATCGTTAGCCAATCAATATCCAAGATAGTCACCATTTTTCAAGATGGCCGCCATTTTTCACATGTGAAACACCAAAAATCCACTACTTACCCAATTTTCTTAGATGTTATTGCAAATTTTTATGTATCTTTATTTGTAAAGTTTTTATATGATTAAATGACCAGATTTGGACCAGATTTATCTTTTTAAATGCAGATATGACGGCTGAATCAGAACAAGATTGCCCATCTACTTCTGCAACAAATCCAAACCAACAAACTGATTGGAACAAATGCTGTCTCTGTCAATAAGATAAAAAAAGAGGAATTGAAGTCGCTTCCAAGTTATAAAACAGAACATGATGGTTACTGCAATACTGCCGAGAATGTTCCTCTTTTTCCTGCCATAAATGAATTTCCCATTCCTCTGAATCCAGCTAGACTTAGCGATGGCGATGGTATTGAAGAAACTCTGAGGAAAAACAAAGCAGTGTATCACCAAACATGTAGACTGATGCTTAATAACACAAAGCTCAAAAGGGCTAAAAAACGGAAATCAAGCTTAGACACAAGTAATGAGGAAGCGCAAGTAACGTGAAAAGGACTAAACAAAAAACAAATGATCTTGTATGTTTTTTGTGTAGAAAAGAATTGGGAACCGAGGAGTTTAGAAAAACAATGACAGGAAAACTTAATAATAGATTAAAAGATTGTGCAATGACACTTGATGATGGCAAGCTGCTGGCAACCCTTGGTGGCCCTGATGTTGTAGCACAAGAACTAAAGTATCACCCACTATGTCTTGTAACATTGTACAATAGGGAAAGAGCTTATATAAATGGTAAAAAATATGAGGCTACTATTGAGAGTAGAGACAAAAAACATGCCTATCCATCTGCTTTTTCTGAACTGGTTACCTATATTACAGAAACAAGCAATAGTGCAGATGGGCCTGTTGTTTTCAGACTTGCTGAGCTTACCTCCCTTTACAAGCAGAGGCTTGTACAACTGGGAATTGATTCACCAAATGTACATTTAACTAGATTCAAAGATCAGCTTCTCACTCACATACCCAGTTTGGATGCTCATCATAAAGGGAGAGGTGTGCTTATTGCCTTTAAGAAAGATGTGAGTTCAGCTCTGTCTGATGCATGTGTTTATAGTGATGCCATTAGCCTTGCTAAAGCAGCCAAAATTATCAGGAAAGAGATGATTAACCACAAGATCAAATTTGAAAATGAATTTAGTCTTGAACATACTGAGAGGTCTGTTCCATTCAGTCTTCTTCAGTTTGTGTCTATGGTGGAACATGGTGCTGATATTAGGTCCCAGCTTCAGCAGCAAGTACTGAGATCAGATTTTGCAATTGCACAACTGCTTCAGTATAATTGTTATACTAGGATAGATGACGAAGCAGAAACACACAAACACTCAAAAAATTGTGAAACTCCATTCCCAGTGTATGTAGCAATAAAACTGTTTGCAAAAACTAGAAAGAGACAACTAATTGATATACTATATGAAAATGGTATATGTATATCATATGACAGAGTTTTAGAAATCTCATCCCAACTTGGAGATGCAGTAGTAAACCAATATGTAGAAGATGGGGTTGTGTGTCCACCAATATTGCAGAAAGGGTTATTTACAACTTCTGCTATAGACAATATTGATCATAACCCAACAGCAACTACAGCCACTTCTTCTTTCCATGGCACCAGTATATCTGTTTTTCAGTACCCTACCTCAGAAACTCAGGGAGAACTATGAAACCTACAACAGAGTGAAACTAAAGCCAAAAAAATTCCTCATCTTCCAGAGTCGTACACTAATGTAAAACCAGCTTTTATATCCAGAGAGCCACTTCCACCAGCAGCACCCAACATGTCCCTACGTGACACAATTTCCATAAAACAGATATCTGCAGCAAGAATACAGCTGGCTATCAGAAGTAGCTCTTACAGACAAAGTGGATAATGTTAACATAACCTGGTCAGCCCATCATGCAGCGAAACAGGGTGTCCCAAATTTGACATTAGCATCACATCCCTCATGTTACTTTATGAACAAGTTTCAGTTGCTACAATAAAACATGTGATGGACAAAATAATTGATGTTGTTGCTTTCCTGAATCCAGGACAAACTCCAGTTATAGCAGCTGATCAACCATTATTTGCCTTAGCAAAACAAATTCAGTGGTACTGGCCAGACATTTATGGTGAGGACAAGATTGTGATAATGTTTGGTGGTTTGCATATTGAGCAGGCTGCACTTAAAATGATGGGTACTATTCTTGAAGGTAGTGGATGGTGTAGTGCTCTAATTGAAGTAGGAGTGGCATCACCCGATACAGCAGAGTCATTCCTGAAAGCAGCAAGCATTACCAAGACCAGACAAACTCACCAAGTAACTGCAGTTAGTTTATACAAGCTCACAAAAGATGTATACAACAGCCACATAGGTGAATCTCCTGAGGAAAACATACATTTCAAAGACTTCTGTGCGAGGCGTAAAATGGAACGCAAAGTCCACAGTTCCAGTTTTGGTATCTAATCCTCAACATGGAACTGACAATTCTAGCAATGATTAGATCACTTCGGGAAGCACTCTTCACCATGTACCGTGAGGTTCTTGCTGAAATTATTCCTTGCTTTTTTGCAAATGATAATATTCATTATGCTCGGTGGCTACCTGTTCACCTGAGAGATATGATGTCCCTGGAAAAGCACCATCCAGAGCTATCTGCAAATTTTCATAATGGAAATTTTGCTGTGCATAAATCTAGTAGAGGCTTCTCATCAATGACGATAGACCAAGCCCATGAATAAAATAATGCCATTATCAAAGGGGATGGTGGAGCCATTGGCTTAACCGAAGACCAATCTGCACTTAGAAGATGGATGTTAGCAGGACCTGAAATTAGTCATCTTGTCATGAACTACGAAAAAGTTACTAGTGTATGGGAAACAACACCAAAAACTAGTCATCATGAGCAAACAAAGGCAGCACAAAAATCATTCCTTGAAAAAGTGCTGAAAATGACAAAGGTATTGAATGACATGGGTGATCCCTTTGAAGAACACTCCAAAGGTTTGCTGGTATTAGACACAAAGGACATTGTGGAGCCAAGCAGAGCTGACATGGTATGGGAATATCAGAAAACAGGGAAAGAACAGTTCAAAACATTTATGAAAAGTCTGTCCTCTGGAGAACAAGTCTTCTATCTGCCTATTAAGAGGAATAAGATTCTTTTCTTCAAAGATGACACTGTTGCCAGTAGTTTAAAAACAAAGATGGTGAAGGAAGATTGTCACTTATTCTCACGTCTGTTCATTTCCTGTCAAAGTAGACAGTGTGACCTGAATGAGTTTTTTCAGTATAAGAACCAACCTTTTCCACCCTCTCTTAGTGACAATGGCAAGCTTCACACATGTGAGAAGTCTCAGCTCACTGATATACTGGAAGTTGAGATCACACTACCTGACACAGAACCAGAGGCCGATGCTATTATCATCGATGGTTCAGCAATGGTTTACAGCTCAAAGCAAAACAAATCTAAAACCTTTGAAAATTATGCCAATGAAGATATTCTGCCCTCAGTCATACTGCAGAAAATACAACCGAGTTGACATAGTATATGATGTGTACACTAAAGATAGCTTGAAGCACGAAACCAGATGTAAGAGAGGAAAAGCAATAAGGAGGAGGGTGACCTCTACCAGTAAAACACCTGGTAACTGGCATAATTTTTTTCGTGACAATGACAACAAGACAGAGTTGTTCAGCTTCCTTTCAGATAAATTACATTCTGAAATTGAATCTAACAGCACAGTAATTGTGACAAAAGGAACAGAAGCTTTGTGCAACAAGGTGATGCCATCATTAGTTGACATAACTCCTTGCAATCAAGAGGAAGCAGATACACGGATCTTTCTCCATGCTAAGAATGCTGTTTGTGAAGGAAACAGAACTGCCATAATCAGAGCTACAGACACTGATGTACTAACTATAGCAATATCTGTTCTATCAAATCTCATCACTGCACTTGGCCTAGAGAAAATGTGGTTAGCTTATGGACATGGAAAACATTTTCGATACATCCCAGTTCATGACAGTAAATTTTATTGATACAGACAAAGCTAAGGGGCTTCCATTTTTTAATGCATGTACTGGATGTGATGTTGTATCAGCTTTTCATGGAAAAGCTAAAAAGTCAGCAAGAAACTCAGTGACTGCCCACAGGAAGTTGATGCTAATGATCTGAAGGTCTTAGAAAGGTATGTTGTTGCCATATATGATAGAGTCTTCAAGAAACTGTCAGATACCAGATTAAACTTGTTTGCAAGGAAGTTGATGCTAATTCATCTGTCAGCCTGTCTTGAACATGAAAAACGGTATGTTGGAGTCAGGCATTAGTTCGTCAGACTAAGATAGATCAAGTTTAACCAGACCACTGAGCTGATTAACAGCTGATGCCAAGATTAGACTTGTTTGGCAAGAACCAATTGGTTACCTAGCAATGATTCAGTTCCTTGTGGAATCCGTCTGCATTATGACGAGAAATGAATAATAATTTGCAGAAATTTCCTCTACTTCTTCATTGGCAACGGAGACTAACATGGGCCCAAAGCGTGGAGTCAGGCATTCCAAAGTTCGTCAGACTGATGTTCCAAGTCCAGCTATGTGGGGCTGGATAAAAGAGGGTTAAGAATGGAAAATAACATGGACAACACTTCCACCAATTGCTAAAAGCTGTCAAGAACTGACAAAATGTGGTTGAAAGGGTGACTGTCATGTTATATGCAAATGTTGTCACACGACTGAGCTGTACTGCTCTCTGTGCATGTTCCTGCTCAGGACTAGAATTGTGTGTATATATAAGTATAATCATGTATGCATGTAAATGGACATATATATATATATATATATATATAATTATATATATATGTAAATGGACAAATATATATAATATATATATATATATATATATATGTATTTTATATAAGAGTATTTGTTGTAATATCACAAATTTGTTGTATATCAGATATACACAGAATTAATTAATACCTATAGCTAAATAAACAAGAAAACTAATTAGTGGAATAATATTTTTCAGTTATTTGCACGTATCTTTTAGTGTACTGTATCATTCATCATACATATTTATGGAATATATAGCAATAAAATAGTTTTATAATGCACTTTATACTATTATATAATACTCAGGAATTCATTCTATACATTTAAATTAAACAACAACTCAAGAAGTCACAACAAATAAATAGTGTAAGATTTTACTAATATCGACAGCCAAAAATGGCGGCCATCTTGAAAAAGGCCACCATTTTGGATTTTCAAGTGGCTAACGTTTTTTTCGTGAAAAGTGATCTACTAGCAATATGTGTTCCAAATTTCATGCTTGTATCACCAAGTGCACAATTATCTTGTTATCCACTTGATAGGTCGACAAAAATTGCTAAATGGGGGGATAGGAACTGCCCAAGCTACAGCCAAATTTCTGTTTGTAAAAATTACCATTAAAAGAAAACATGTTAGTTACACAGAGGTTGATTAGTTTTTGTTTTATCAATGCCAAGAGGAAAATGGTCTTCATATGGTTGTAACTTCCTCTTCAGAAAAGACGACACGTCAGCGATCAGAACTTTGGTAAATAATGACTCGACGTCTAGGCTGAGCAATTTGATGTTATTTGAGGGGATATTTAAACTGTTTAATTTTTGTATAAAATACTCTGCATGTTTAACGTGGGAGGGTGAGAAGGTTCATAGAAAGGGTGATAGCAGGTCTGCAAGCCATTTGGATAATTTACAAATGAAAGAGCCCATGCTAGATATTATGGGGCGTAGAGGAATCGCATCTTTATGTGCTTTTGGGAGGCCATAAAATAGGGGAGAGAGGGGCTGATTATCTTGAATGACTCTAGTAATTCTACGTTCTTCCTATTACCTACTATGGTTCTGACTGATTTATTAAATTGGGCAGCAATATTTGATGTGGGATCTCTGCATCGTTTAAAAGTTCTTGAATTTTATTGATGTACGTCACCTTATCTAAGAGAATTATTTTCCCGTCTTTGTCGGATTTTGTGATTATGAAATCCTCCCTTTCCCTAACATAACTAACACATTTTGGAATCTTTTCTGGAGCGAAATTTTGTGGGTGTTTTTTTTTTTCCACGACATTTAGCAAAATGTCTTTGAGACATTCTTTTTGTCATAACAGTTTTTTTGCAAAATGTTTATCGCCAACGTGTTGTTTTTTCTAAAGAGGAAGTTACAACCATATGAAGACCATTTTCCTATTGGAATTGATAAAACTAAAACTAATCAACCTCTGTGTAAATAACAACGTGTTTTCTTTAACTGGTAATTTTTACTAACAAAAATTTGGCTGTAGTGTGGGCAGTCTCCTATCCCCCTCCTAGCAAACCTATACCAGGAATATTTCGAAGCGGAAATTTTGTCGCCTTTCAAACCCCGCAATTTGATCTAGCTTAGATGCGTAGATGATAGTTTTAATTTCTGGGACAATAGCTGGGGAGATTTCAACGAATTTTTTAACAGACTATATTCCCTAGCTCCGACCATAAAATTTCAAACAGAATGGGAAAGGGGCGGAAAATTGCCGTTCCCAGATGTACTAACATAAGAGAACAGAACAGATATGCTTCTAGAGTATATAGGAAACTCACTTTCGCTGTTTCTTATATTCATTTCCTAAGCTACTATGATGTCTCCGTAAAGATCATGGTCGGATGCAACCTCAGGGGGCATAAAACAACCTCAAATGGGTACTTAGATAAAGAATTCAATATGATCTGCCAACATCTAATGCAAATACTCAACCCACCACACATTATCAAGAAGGCTATTAATAAAGCAAATAGAATATACTACAGAGGTCCCACCAACAACAGACAAATAGATTTTAACAACAAAATAAAGCTTCCATACAATGAAAACACCCAAAAAGCTACAGAACACCACAGGTCCAATAATCCTCTTATTTTCCATTAACCAAAATCCATCAGGAGCTCGCTCATTAATGTATATCTAAATAAAAGAGGGGAAGAAGCCGGAGTTTACAAGATACCATGCAGCAAATTGTAATGAGATTTACGTGGGGGAAGGGTAGATCCATCTCACAAAGATTAACAGAGCACAAAAGATCAGTATGATATGCTTCAGAGAGTTCGGGGATTTTCCTACATGTTAGGGATAAAGCCCATACCATAAACTGGAGTGCGGCAGAGCTGATTTTCAGAAGTAACTGTCTATACAAAAGGAAGATGCTGGTATCTGCTATCATCAATCAAACCAACAATATGAACCTGTCAGGAGGATACTGGAAATCGGATGACATTGACGGTTTAATCCTCAGGCTTCTTCTCAAGCAGGCGTCCCAGAAAATACGCCTACCGGACTCGTGGCCAGAAGGGAGTTAATGAGGACAAAAACACCATGGAATAGCTTAATTTCCAACCTTTCTAGTCACTGGTCACCTGCATACCAAAGCGACATACTGCCACACCTACATAAATTTTGTATATATATACTCCTGTAACACACCATCTGTCCATATTTTACCAGTGAACAGGGGCACAGAAGGAAGTACCCGATATATACGGTTGCAACGTTCAAATAGTGCTTTATGGGCCTTTTATCTTCACATTATACTGCTGTATTACAGTAAAAGACATTAATATATATATATATATATATATATATATATAAAATATATATAATATATATATATATATATATATGTATATTATTCAGAGGGTGATCCCTGTTAATATGAAACAGCCTGCAAGGGCCACTGACTTGAAATTCAAGCTTCCAAAGAATATGGCGTTCATTCAAAAGAAGTAATAGAAGGTATAGGGAAATAAAGAAAGAGACCAGTTATTAGAAAAATAAATAAATTAACACATTATTAAATTAATATATAAAAATGTAAGTAAATTATTAAAATACACGGAGAATTGCATCAGGGTAGTAATACGCTGCATCTTTGCTTGAACTTCTGAAGTTCCAGTTGCACGACATCCTCAGGGAGGCTGTTACACAGACCGTGTAAGGAATAAAGGACCAACTGAAGTAAGAAGTTCGACAACGAGGTACATCTGCTACATACTGGTGCTGCTGTTCAGCGAGTCTGGTTGCTCTCGGCAGTAAAAGGGTATCAGGGATCAATTGTGAATGTGACAGATCTCTGTTAAAATACAACTTATGAAGAATTGACAAACAAAAGACCATCCGTCGATGGTGTAAGTTATAATTGCTAATATTAAGAAACATAAAACTACCATCACAAACCACTCTAGCTAAAAGAGATAAATCTCTGGAAGAAGCAGACATCCACACTGAAGAACAGTATTCTAGCAAAGGAAGGTCAAATGACCTAAAACAGGTTGCATTGATTTTATTGCTATTACAAATAAGTGAGGCCTTATGAACAATATCTAACTGTCATGTGGCATTTGCTGAAACTTTCATTAGATGTTTCTCAAAAGTAAGATGTAAGTAAAAAGTTACACCTGTAATAGTTAAAGTTTCAGATTCATTCAGCTGAGTCCCATCCACCTGAAGGGGAGGATGGGGTGGGAAATCCATAAGAGATCTGCAAATCAGTGGTGTTTTTGTTTGACTGGAGTTTAGCCTCATACCCCACCGACTACACCATGCACTGTCTTGGTCCATGTCGCCACTGAGACTGAGGGTAGGATAATTTCTCATATAATTGGAAACTTTAATACACCCACAAACGTTGCATCATCGGTATACCAAACAATCTTGTTTTACAGGTCAATAACCATATCACTTGTATACACTAAAAATAACAGTGGAACAAGAACACTAGCCTGTGGAACTCCAGACACAATAGGTCTTGGTTCAGTAAAGGTCCCACCAACACAATTTGCTGCTGCCTACTTGTAAGGAAATCTTGAAGTAATCCTAAAAGATATCCATCCACTCCAAGATTCTGAAGTTTATAAATAAGTGCCTTATGATTTATTAACTCAACAGCAGCACTAAAATCTATTTGAATTACTCTGCACTCAACACCCTTATCAAGGTTCCCATGCAAATGGCATGTCAAGTCTAAAAGAGCATTGCAGATGCCTAACTGCTTCCTTTATGCATATTGGCTAATAGCTAACAATCCTTTAGATTCCACATACTTATATAGTGGCTTATAAATACGTTTTTCTTCAACTTTGGAGAGCACAGGAAAACAGAAATTAGCCTGTAGTTACTGCAGTCCACAGATATGCCATTCTTTGGAACAGGTGCTGTATTACTAAGCTTGGCTCATCCACAAAGATACTACATCAACATAGAAATCTATGTAATCTACTAATCTTGGGAGACAACACACTAGAAACTTTTTTAAAAAACAAAGGGAAGAAATCATCAACATCATCTCCATCTTTTAGCTATCAAGATCATATATATATACATATATATATATATATATATATATATATATATATATATATATATATATATATATATATATATGAATGTCTTTTCCTGTAATACTACAGTGTAATATGAAAATAAGAAGGCCCATAAAACACAATTTAAAACGTTGAAACCATATATTTCGGGCACTTGTTTCTGTGCCCCTGTTCACTGGTAGAATATGGACAGGTGGAAAGTTACAATGGTATATATACAAAAACATGAAGGTGTGGCCTTAGGCCTCCGATGTTAAGGAGGTGGCGTTTCTAAGAAGGAGGAGATTGACCAAATTCCCTAGTGGTTTTTGGCCTCATTAGCTCCCGTTTGGCGATGGATCTATATCGCGTTCCATATATGAAAACATCAAAAGGCCACCGAGCAACTCAGTTCTGATAATCCTTTCATTTTCCATTATCCCAAATCCATCGGGAGTTCGCTGATCATTAACGTATACTTAAATAACAAAATTTTTAAGCCGGAGTTTACAAGATACCGTGTAGTAATTGTCATGACATTTATGTAGGCGAAAAGGTAGATCGCTCTCAAAGAATAACAGAGCACAAAAGATCAGTACGTACGCCAGGAGAGTTCGGAATTTTCCTACATATTAGAAATACAGGGCATGTCATTAACTGGAGTGGGGCGGAGTTGGTTTTCAAGAGTAGCTGTCCGTACAAAAGAAAGATGCTGGAATCTGCTATCATCAATCAAACCAACAATATGAACCTGTCAGGAGGACATTGGAAATCGACGCCATTGACACCTTAATCTAAACTTAATAAATTGAAGAAGATGACCCAAGAAACGCGACCGCCAGATCCATCGCCAAAATGGGAGCTACAGAGGCCAAAAACCACTAGGGAATTTGGTCAATCTCCTCCTTCTTAAGAAACGCCACCTCCTTAACATCGGAGGCCTAAGGCCACACCTTCATGTTTTTGTATATATACCATTGTAACTTTCCACCTGTCCATATTCTACCAGTGAACAGGGGGCACAGAAAACAAGTGCCCTGAATATATGGTTTCAACGTTTAAATAGTGTTTTATGGGCCTTCTTATTTTCAAATATATATATATATATATATATATAATTTATATGTAAATGTACTGTATATGTATATGTATATATATATATATATATATATATGTGTATATGTATATATGTATATAAATACATATATATATATATATATATATATATATATATATATATATATATATATATATACTATATATATATATTTATATGTATATATACTGTATATGTATATGCATATGTATATGTATGTATATATATGTATATGTATACATACATATATATATATATATATATATATATATATATATATATATATTTATATGTATATACACTGTATATGTAGCATTTATATGTATATGTATATGTATATATATATGTGTATATATATGTATATGTATATATATACTATGTATATATATATATATATATATATATATATATATATATATACATACATATATATATTATAAATATTCTGCTGTTCAACCTCTCTGCATTATTTTAGTAGGAATATAATCCTAATAAAGACAAGAAGAGCTTTTCTGGGACAGTAGAGAGAGAAGCAGGCAGGGGCTAGCAGTTATGTTCAAAATTAACCATTCCTAACAGCTTATAAGTTAGTATTAGAGACCTATCCAACAGGGAGGTTTTCACCAGGCCACCTTTAGTGAGGGTATCCTTAAGCATTACTTCTCTCTGTGCTGTGTATCAGCGAGTTTTTGTCATTTTTTTCAGACTGCCCACAGGCTATGAACGGATGGCTGTTTACAACAAAAAAACCAGGACCCATGTCCTCGACCCAAGGTCAGTCAGTCAGAGAGAAACCGGGAGTCCTACAGAGCACACGCACTTGTTCATACTCCTGCTTACTTTGTCTTTTGTCTTTCTTTTTTTTTACTAAGTGAACCGACGTTACTTGCGTTGTTCCAGACCCTGGGCATCTGTTGCAAGCACGCAAGCAGCCTACATGAAAGGTAAGTCTGGAAATGACAAGTATTCACTGACCTGCTGGTATTTCTCCCACTGAACTTCCATTTTCATTTTCCCATGCCTTAGCCACTGACTAAAGATCCTGGTGGAACCATATTCCCTGTATGAAGTCAAGTATATGAATTATAATAATCATTGTCTAGTGAGACTGCAAAAGATATTCCCCTTGCAGTAAGTAATAATTAGGGAGACTACACTTCTAAGTAAAATAATATTCAGGCAAACCTTGGAACCTGATCATACCATTGTTTGGAAGAGGAATAGCCTTTACTATACTAGAGAATTGCTTACGAGAGCTATGAGAACTACTAGCCGTTGCATTATACCTGAAGTAGGTGAAATATTACTATGTCCGAAGGGGACTAATTGGACCATGCAAATTCCCTCACTGTAACAATGCATTCTTTCTTTTGTTGGGACTAGGTGGGTAATAAATGGGTTTTACTTAATTCAATTGTTCCAGAAATAATCAAATTATTCAATAACATAGTTCCAACTGGCGACCTAATCTAATTCAGTTAATTGTCTGTCTTTTGAAGTAACTTTTAGCTTTAATTGACAGGATTACATGGGTCTTAGGTAGAGCAAGGCTATATAAATTACAGTAATTAATAATTAACTCATTAGCCAAAGGACCCATGTAGCAATATGTATATATATATGTAATATATGTGCATATATATGTATTTATATATATATATATATATATATATATATATATATATATATATATATATATATATATATATATATATATATATATATATATATATATATATTGCCATGACCCATATTTGTATTTCATTAATCATATATGTTCAAGAATCCTTGTTTATGTACACTACCAGCCTTCCTTTCCTTCTCTCAAGACTCCTTGCTGCTTCTCGTTTTCTGTTTACTTCCTTGGCTCTGTGACTGGTCTTCTTCGCTTTCAGACTACGGGACCTTTAACTTCTCTCAAACTGCTCCTTGGTGGTACCTTTATTTTGTTCTACATACGTAAAGAGTGTTTGTGAAGTATTTACAATTGTGATGTATTCGTAAGTTAAGGATTCTATTTTATTTATGCAAGAGTTGTGCTGTGTTTGATTAGTGGGAACATATGTTATTTGTGTAATTATAAGTCCTGATTATTTCCTCATATTTCATTTATGTTCCTTATTGTTCTGGTTTAATATTTCCAAGTGTTGGTGTGTGTTTGTGTAATGACTCCTCACCTACTCCTAGACTATAACTCATAAGAGATCGTTACAATATATACATACATACATACATACATACATATATATATATATATATATATATATATATATATATATATATATATATATATATATATATATATATATATATATATTTACATATTTTCATTCATCCCTCTTAGTCCACCAGATAAGGAATTGAAATTTCTGAATAGAAGCACTTCTCAGTTAACTCCAAGGGTAGCTTTAGTGGCGGGAAGGAAGATGTTTGCCCAGAATTTGAACTCATGTAGGCCTGAGAAACCCCCAACATCACCTGACCTGGGGTAGCACAATGACATACCTTAGCTTTCTCCCTTTGCCCCCCATCACGTGATTTATAGGTGCAGCTCATCTGTTAGTGCCAAGGGACGAAAACAGGCTGTAGGTAGACTAGGAGCTTAACCCTTAAGTCCCTAGCCATAAGACCTATTTTCCATACTCCCTTCTGCTCGCTGTGTGACTTTTGCAGATGACTCATACCCGGAGATTGGAAGCCAGCAAAATAAGGGAGCGCTTTCAACTCAAAAACAACACACTCCATACTTGGCTAGAAACGCAAGCAGTCGTGCCTTCCATTTTCTTCTTCCACTGGTGGCGGCCAAGCCCCCACATGTTCAGAGCTCAAAACATCAACAGGCATAAAGTACGTCAGAACCAATTAGTCTCCAAGTCAGTTCTGTTTCTCCCTGTGAATTTCTCTCTTATATTTTCCGAATTTTCACTTTTCATTCTTCTAAACAATGACCCTTTTGTTAAGCCAATCTACCAAAAGCAGCTCATAACTCGCCCCATGACTTGTCCTAAATGCAATTTAATTCAATTCAGTGATCAGTATTAGATTATTCCCACCATAGTGTTAACCAAGGGCAAATAACTTAAGCTGATCCATTACCTCCATAGTGCATAATTTTTCATGTGAGAGAAATTCTTTGTACTAGAACCCTAATCCTGGATTCATTTTCCAGGAGTCCTGCTACTCTTCCGCTCAGCTGACCCCGCCTTGAGAAGTACTGCTATTCTGATAACCAAGAAAGTCTGGATAGTAGTCCCTCCATTGTGCACAAGAGCCAGTTAACTGAGATTAATTCAAGCGTTATTACGCTTTCTAATTGGAGATGTGCTACTCACGTCCTCGTCATTTCCATTTTTTTAAATTTTTGATTGCCTGCAGGCTCCTCAGTTCCAGATTCATTTTTGATTGCCTCATGTGTAAATAAATTCATTGTAACGTAACCAGTGACTCATTCCCATGGCGACCTTCCAATCTCTAATTCAATTGTTGAAAATAAGATAAGTCAACACCCATCCCTTAATTTTTGTTACATTTTGGTGCCCTCTGTTGGCCCCTTTGGCAGTGTGCGTAGATTAAAAAACCTCCTTGCATTCCTCCAACGAGACACAATCTATAAGAATATATATATATATATATATATATATATATATATATATATATATATATATATATATATATATATATATATATACATATATATATATATATATATATATATATATATATATATATATATATATATATATATATATATACATATGTATGTATAAGGCATATGCAGGTGTGGCAGTACGACGTTGGTGGTTTGTTGATGACTGTTGACCCGGGATGGATGGAAAAGAGGTTTATTCCCTTGTGTTCTGGGGCCTCGTTAGCTCCTCTCTGCGTTGAGCCTGGTGGGCGCATTGGTTAGAACACCTGCTTGAGAAGAAGCATAAGGATTAACTCAATGATGAAATCCGATTTCCAGTGTCTTCCTGACAGGTCCATATTGTTCGTTTGACTGATGATGGCAGGTTCCAGCATCTTCTTTTTTTTACGGACAGCTACTTTTGAAAACAAGCTCATCCCCACTTCAATTTAGGTATGGCCTTTATCCCTAATTTGTAGGAAAATCTTCGAACTCTCTGAAACATATGTACTTATCTAACCCGATAAAAACAATCTTGTTTTTTCGGGAAACACTTTCAAAAAAAACACAGACTGAAAAAAAAGGCATTTTTTTGTTATTTTAAAACACTTATTCACATTCTGTTGCTTTCTAAACTACAAATAATGGCTAATTGTGCTTATATTATGCCTAGACCTTGGGAAACAAGGCAATTTAATGCTGGAAAGAAAAATCTATTGTTGAGAAAAATAAAAACTATGTAAAGTAAGGAAAAATAATGGTCTCTCAACCATCACCCACCTGAGTTTATGAGTGTTTTGGGTACATAACTACACTCTTATCATAGAATTTCAATATTTCACATTTGAACATTGAAATTTTCAATTATCAGACGAGTTTTACTATTATATTTCAATCATATCTTGAAACCATGAGATACTGGGGTCAATTATTTCAATTTCAATGCATTTGAACAGGAAGAGAGGTATTAAAATTGCATGATTGGCATTAGTTCCTTAAAAGTATATATGATACAAGATATATACATGTTCAGTATCAAACATGTTCAACTAAAACATGCATCATACATGTATCAGATTCAGAGGAATGATGGTACAACACGTGTTCAGTATCAAGCATGTTCAACTGAAACTTGTATCATAATCATATCAATAAGCTCTGTTCCTGAACCAAAGTAAATGTGCATAGCATGGCACCGGGCAGTTGTTGTGCTTGGAGAGTGGGTGGAAGGTTACTGTGCTCATTATAAATAGAGGTGATATATGATATGGTGAAGGTGTGAGTCTCAAATAACATCATAAATCTATAGTAACTATAAGTAAGGTCTTCAAAAATGGAGAAATTGGATTCAAGGGAAAAAAAACGAAAAAAATACGAAAAAACACTTTTCCTGAAAAAAAGTTTTTTTTCACAACCCTGATCTAGATACATCAAATGCTGTTATTAGGACATTAAGATTAATATAAATCTCCCTGTGGCCACTGTAAAGTAGGTTAACTTTACGATAGAGATAAACTCCTGACATCGGATACCCTGACACCATTATCCAAGTAAAAAATTAAGAGTTACTCATCCTAGGAGCATCGAATATTTCCATTGGGACAACAGTAATACAGGGTGTCCATAAAGTCTCTTTACAATTTAAAAAATATATTGCTCAGCAGTTATCAAAGTTTTTAATCACATTGCATTTGTGTATTTCAGGTACCCTGTTGATAAAAGAGGCACTGTTAAATAAACCCTGTCACTTTGTTGTGTTATTTTATAATTAGTCATTTTATTCTAGTTTTTGTAAAGCATATGAACTGTATTATTATCCATTTAGTTTGTTTTCCTCCTCCCGGTGGTTTGTCTGTTTAGTAATTGTCACTAATGACCATTCTGTCTTTTCATATTTTGTGACCGAGTGGTGCTGTCACCATGGCGGTGTCGGAGATTCTTTCGACTGAAAGTCAGTTGATCTCTGAGCCTTATTACCCTGGTGACTGCTGATTTTGCTACCTAACGCCTGCTTGGATGTACTAAAATTTAAAGGATTACACTTCATCCAGCCTCACCCTCGGCTCAGTAAATGTCGAGGCTCTCTCAGCCAGCCAAGGTATAAGAATGATATTTTTGGATTAGTCAGGCAATCTTTGATTGGTCTCATTTGGACGCCCCGAAATTTCTGGAGGATCATCCTTGTGGACGTAAATCGCTGTTGATGGGTCCTATAAAATAAATTAATTATATTCATTTGCCTTCACCAAAATAAATAAATACTTTTTGTCTCTGGACGAGAGACATAAATAAATATCTGAAAAGATCACTAAATAAACTCCAGTGTTACGGTGGACAGCAATATATGATTAAATAGATCACGTACTGCTCCAGTGTTTCGGAGGAGGAAATTATCACTAGATTAATTAGTTTGTAATTGATAGGTTGTTCTTACTTTAAAATACCTTCCTATCTGAACCCCCTTCTTTGTGGATGTATTTTGCTTTTTTCTGTCTTAATTGGGTAAAATTTGGTTTATAAATCTTTCAGGTTGATTGGTGTTCATTAATAATTGTATTCGAGGTTCAGGAATAACTTCTATCTGCATATTTTTGTATTAAATTTAAGTGTTTTTTGTGGTGTTTCGTTTTAAATGAATTGATTTTTGCACTATTAATATTGTTTGAGAGCTATTCCAAATGACTGTGGACTTAGCTTGTGGTTGTGAACAGGGTTTGATAAAGTTATTTAATTTTTAGTAACGGAGGAAAAGGACCTGCGTTAAATTGTATAAATTGCCAGGATCTTAAATTCCTGTCTGTTCAAATAGTATATATAATTAATTCTGGGGGCTTAGTTTCTTTGAATAACATTTTTACATATATCCGGTTGAGTTTGTTGCTTAAAAATATTTAGTTTTAAAAATAATGTAAATATAGTTAATGTATTTAGATCTAAATGTCTGAAAATAAATAAATATATATAGCTTGATAGAAGTGAATTGGAGCAAGTAGCTCAAAATTTGGAGTTGAGTATGATGTGTCTATTAGGAAAGGCCTGTTAATAATCCAGGTTTATGATTATGTCAGTATGGTTAAAAAGGGTGAGTAATAACACCAAGACTGAGGTGTCAGTGGAGGTATTGACTAAAACAGATAGAATTGAAAACTTTAGAGGAATTTAATTTAGAGAAATTTAGGGCTGAGGAGAGAGAAGAAAGAATGTTTGAGAGAGAAATGCGAAATAAAGCTCCTCTTCTCCTCCTGCCTCCCCCAGGTAGTTTATTAACGCTGCCATTAATTTAGGGCAGGCCCAAGTTATGTATATGTTTCAAGAGAACAATGTTGCGGAATTTTTATCTCATTTGAGAGAATTGCTGAGAGTATGCAGTGGCTCCAGGAATACTGGACCACTCTCATACAGAGTAAATTGTAGGAAGGGCCTCAAAACCTTTATGTAACTTTGGATGAAACTTTGTCCTCAGATTACGAAAATGTTAAGGCTATTGTGTTGAAAGCTAGAATTTGGTTCCGAAGCCTACAGGCAAAGGTTCAGAAATTGCAAAAGTGTAGTGACCAAACCTTTGTAGAGTTCGGCTAGGGGAAAAGAGACAATTTATGAAGATTGGTTTAAATCAGAAGAGGTGGATGACATGGAAAATTAAAAGAATTGTTATATGTAGAAGAATTCCAAGAGGTGTGTTTCAGATAAGCCAAAAGTTCACCTCAAGAACTGAAAATCGACAATTTACAGGAAGCCGCTATTGCTAGCGATGAATATTATTTGTCACACAAGTGTGAGTTAGGAGCATCAGGGACAAGTGTAAACCGAAATGGGATAGGACAGGTCGAGGTGGTTATAATAAGAGTAAGACGTTTATGCGGCCTAATCATAATAATAATAATTTTTACGTACAGGAATCTGTTAATAATGTTAAACGTTTTTCTCTTAATAATGATAAAAGAAGTTATGGTTCCCATGATCCAGAGTGGAAAAAAGAAGGTTACGTGTTTTATTGTAATAAGAAAGGGCATTTGAAGAGTTCTTGCTTTGCTTTTAAAAAAATCCTTGCAGGCTAGAGGAAGACCGTGATGGGAGTCGATTGAAAAGAAAGCGATCCTGTTCCGACCAAACCCAGTGACCAATGACTAACAGGCTGTTTTGAGAGGTACTTGTCTACTGGGAAAGTGTCGTCGGTCAAAAAAAAATAATTTTGTCAGCTCATTGAAAAGGAAGTAAGGATTTGACTTTGATTATAAAGAGTTTGTTTTGCTGTCTGGTTTTCCTGATTCAGTCGAGTCTTACCCCATCGGAAATTTTCATTTGAAATGTCCTTCTTTTTCAGGAGTTTTGAAGTTGGCAGTAGTAAATAAGTTTCCTGTCAAAGGGGTTGATATTGTTTTGGGGAATGACGTGGCTTTTAAGAATAAGACTTGTCCAATTTTGATCAATCCAGAAGTAGCAGTAGTTACGCGTTCTAGTGCTAGAGTTGTTGACGTTGCAACTGATGTAGACTTGAGTAGTTTGGAAAATAGTAGTAGTATTGTAGGAGATATTAATATTTTGAGAGATCATCCGAATTGGACTGTGGAAGAACTTGTTAAAGACCAGAAAAAGGAATTTCGACCTACCCATTGAGTCGGGCGAAAATCGGACTTGACTGTACCCTAAATTTAGAATTATTAAGAATATTTTGTACAGGTGAGTAGGCCGATGGAGGCTGGTAACTCAGAACATGAAATATTAAGACAAATAATGGTTCCTATATTTACAGAAATGGTTTGATGTCGTTGGCTCATGAAAGTGGTTTGGCTGGACATTTTGGTGTTTATAAGACGACTAGCAAACTCTTCGCGAACTATTTCTGGCCCAAGTTGAAAGCAGACGTTAAGAAGTTTGTTAATAGTTGCGATGTGTGTCAGAAAGTCGGTGAAGCCCGAATCAACCTGTTCCTAAAGCTCCTTTGTGCCCCATCCCTGTGGTTTCAAGCCTTTCAAAGAGGTCATTATCGATGTAGTTGGTCTGTTACCGAGGACTCATGTAGGAATGAATATATTTTCACTATAATGGATAAAATGTCTCGCTATCCTGAAGCTATTCCCCTCCGTACACCATTAAGAGTGAAAAAATTGTAGAAGTACTAACCAACTTTTTTTACTAGGTTTGGGATGCCCAAGGTCGTCCAGTCAGACTGTGGGACTAATTTTGTTAGTAAATATTTCAAAGGTAAGATGAATGAAATTGGGCATTAGACATGTGACTTCTTCCCCATATCATCCAGAAAGTCAGGGTGCTCTGGAGAGGTTCCATCAGACCCTGAAGTCAATGATAAAGGAAATATTGTTTAACTCATGGGTCCGATTGGGACAAGGAATTTGCCTTATTTATTATTTGCCTTTCGGTCGGCTCCAAGTCAGTCCTTAGGTTTGTCACCTTTGATTTGGTCTTTGGACATTGTGTGCGTGGTCCTCTTGATGTGGTAAGAGAATCATTGGAAGGTGATATCCCCGACATCAGCTTGTTAGATTATGTGACAAACTTGGGTGACAAATTGTCGAAGGCTTGAAATTTGCCAGAAAATTTATTGTCTAGTCAAAGAAGGATGAAATACTTTTTTGATAGAAAGGCTAAAGTGCGTAATTTCGCAGTAGGCGATAGGGTTTTGGTACTTTTGCCGTTGCCGGGTAATTCTTTGAAAGCTTCTTTCTCTGGACCATGGAAAATTTTGAAAAAAGTTAGTGAGGTAAATTATTTGGTTGAAACTCCGGAAAGAAGGAAGCCTTTCCAATTGTGTCATGTTAACATGTTAAAAGCATATAAGGAAAGAGAGAAAGTTATTCCGATAGCAGCTATTACGGATGGTGTTTCACATAATAATAATCTTTATTCCTTTTCAGAGGGTTTTAATAATGATAATTATGATAATGAAATTTGCTTGTCTAGTAATAAGAATTATTTGGAGAACTTTGATGGTTTAGTCTCCATCTCAGTAGCGAGAAACGGTCTCTTAAGAAAACTGGTTATGGGTTATAAAGAATTGTTTTTCAGAGGTACCAGGTCGCACGTCTATTTTGGAACATGACGTGGAGGTTGGGAATGCCACCCCATAAAACAGTCCCCTATAGGTTAAACCCCTTTAAAGCTAAGGTAGTAGCCAAAGAAATTGACTATATGTTAAAGCATGGTTTAATAGAGCCCAGTAAAAGCCCATGGTCCTCTCCGGTAGTGTTGGTGAAAAAGCCTGATGGTGATTTTCGTTTGTGCTTCGATTATAGGAAAGTTAACGAAGTCACGCAGACAGATTGTTATCCCTTGCCTCGGATTGAGGATTGTATCGATCGCATGGGAAAATCAAAGTTTATCAGTAAATTTGACTTGCTAAAAGGGTATTGGCAAGTTCCTTTATCAAAAAGGGCCAGGGCTTTATCTGCTTTTGTGACTCCACAAGGGTTATTTCAATGCCGTGTAATGCCGTTGGTATGAAAAACGCTGCGGAGTCACGTTCAACGTTTAATGAACACATTGGTGTATGGTTTAGAAGGTTATTGTGTATATTGATGATATCGTAATTTATAGCGATGACTGGGAAACGCATCTGAAATTTATTAGGGCTTTATTTGAGGTTTTAAAAAGGCTGGGTTAGTAATTAATTTGAAAAAAGTGAGTTTGTCAAAGCGAAGGTACTCTATTTAGGGCATGAGGTTGGTGACGGTAAGGTGGCACCTAAACAAGCCAATGTAGAGGCCATTGAGAAAATATCTATACCAAAGTGTCGAAAAGATGTCAGAAAATTCCTGGGTCTAGTTGGTTATTATCGCAAATTTGTAAGAATTTTTCTGACATTGCTGATCCAGCTCACTAATTTGCTGAAGAAAACTGTTCCTTTTAATTGACTCCTGAAACGCAAAGGCATTTGAGTGTTTAAAAGGTGTTATTCTTAGTTTCCCGTTTTAAGGGCTCCGGATTTTGACCTGCCTTTTTAAACTGCCACTGACGCAAGTGATGTCGGTGTCGGAGCGGTCTTATTACAGAACGACGAGCAAGCGTTTCTCACCCGTCGCGTTCTTCTCAAAGAAATTGAATTCCGCCAACTTAAAATATTCGACGGTCGAGAAGGAGACACTCTTGCACTCATTCTGGCTATTAATAATTTTTCCATTTATCTTTCTTCCACAGGAACTCCAATAAAGATTATGACTGACCATAACCCCTTGACCTTCATCAATAGATACAAAAATAAAAACCAACGTCTGATGCGTTGGAGCCTCATGTTACAGGAGTGGAATCTAGAATTCACTCATGTCCCGGGAAAAGACAACGTTGTGGCCGATGTTCTCTCTCGGCGTTGAGTAGGGAAGGATTCTTGCAGAGGGCTATGGGATGTTAAGGTAGTATCTGTATCGTTCTAGTTACGGTGTGTGTACCGTTGAAGTAGGTGCTTAGGTTTGTATTGTAAGAGTAGATGAGTGTATAACAAATATGTATTAATTATAATTTTCCTTTACAGGAGTTCTCTAAATGCCTTGGGCTATAAAATTAAGATTAGTTTAATATTGAGGTCTTAGGTAAAGGTAGAAGGTGCTACTTCAGTGTTTATATTTTGTGACAATGTTTATTGTAATGAAGGTTGGTGAAGTACTTCTAATGTGTTATGGAATGAGTGTTGTAAGAAACAAATGGGTAATATCGTAAAATTGTTACTGAAAAGTATGATATAATGATGTTGGTATACAATGATGTTGGTATTTGTTGGTCTTTGGCACATGGTATAATACGCTGAGGTGATTAATTTGGTGATTAGGATATTAATCGGAGAATTTACATTGTTAGCGGACAGCTACTAATCCGGCATTCTTGGTTTTCAGGCATAATTACGCTTCACGAAATTTTGTGTGTTAGAAATTGCAGGAAAACTGTGCTGGTTTTCTCTGTGTTGTCCAGTGTTAGTGTATGTATTCGGTGAGACACTTTTATAGTGATATAGTGTTGTCACTGTGTTATCAGGACTATTGTTCGCTGAACATTGTTGCAATGAGCGATGTGAAACAAAGTGAAACAACGTTGAGTGTGTAAATTATGACCTATGAACAGTTAGGCTATATGGAGTCCGGATTAGAGCATTGTAGCTCTTAATTATGCGTATACTTATGTGAGAGTTTTGAAGCTCTTGGGTTTAAAATAATATATTTAGCAATGGTTTTTGAAGTTTTCTGTGTTATAGATTTTCCATTGTATTAATGATATTTTAATTTAGATACCTTTGTGAGCTGCATCCTTGTTCCTTTGCCACCCTCCTGTTGGATATCAGGTTTTGTAAGTTTTATTTTTTTGCAAATTCATACCTTTGTTTTTCCCTTACAGGGTTGCATAAACCTTGTGTTTGGCTTTTCGGTCTTTTCAATGACTATTTAGTTTTTTTTTTTAATATTCCAAGTTATTTACTGTAAAAAATATATATATATATATATATGTATATTTTTTTTTTTCTTTTGGGAGAAGGTGTCACTTTTGTTGTGTTTATTTTATAATTAGTCATTTTATTCTAGTTTTTGTAAAAGCATATGAACTGTATTATTATCCATTTAGTTTGTTTTCCTCCTCCCGGTGGTTTGTCTGTTTTTAGTAATTGTCACTAATGACCATTCTGTCTTTTCATATTTTTGTGACCAGTGGTGCTGTCACCATGGCGGTGTCAGAGATTCTTTCGACTGAAGGAGTCAGTTGATCTCTGAGCCTTATTACTCCTGGTGACTGCTGATTTTGCTACCTAACGCCTGCTTGGATGTACTATTATTTAAAGGATTACACTTCATCCAGCCTCACCCTCGGCTCAGTAAATGTCGAGGGGCTCTCGCTTAGCCAAGGTATAAGTGAATGATATTTTTGGATTAGTCAGGCGATCTTTTGATTGGTCTCATTTGGACGTCCCGAGTTTCCTGGAGGATCATCCTTGTGGACGTAGGATCGCTGTTGGATGGGTCCTATCAGTACCATAATTATATTCATTTGCCTTCACCACTTCCCCCCTCACTTTTGTCTCTGGACGCAGAGACATATAAGTATCTGAAAAGATCACGGCTATAACTCCAGTGTTACGGTGGACAGCAATATATGATTAAGGAGATCACGGCCACTGCTCCAGTGTTTCGGAGGAGGGAAATTATCACTAGATTAATTAGTTTGTAATTGATAGGTTGTTCTTACTTTCCGAATACCTTCTCCTATCTGAACCCCCTTCTCTTTGTGGATGTATCTTTGCTTTTTCTGTCTTAATTGGGTAAGTGTGTTGGTTTATAAATCTTTCAGGTTGATTGGTGTTCATTAATAATTGTATTCCGAGGTTCAGGAATAACTTCTATCTGCATATTTTTGTATTAAATTTAAGTGTTTTTGTGGTGTTTCGTTTTCCCCATGAATTGATTTTTTTGCACTATTAATATTGTTTGAGAGCTATTCCACTGACTGTGGACTTAGCTTGTGGTTGTGAACAGGTTTGATAAGAGTTATTTAATTTTTAGTAACGGAGGAAAAGGACCGTTACAACCCCTAAAAAAATGCTACTCCTCAAGAAAAGACACAACATGTGTCATGGTGTATTGCAACAAAATCGGATACACAGACTCAGCAAAACTACAGAACTAAGTATGGAAGAGATCCACCGTCACGTCCATCAATTTGTGCATGGCACAAGAAATTTAAGGAGACAAGAACATTGTTGGATAAAGGGAGGAGTGGACGACCAAGAACATTTGAGGAAAACATCATTTATGTAAGACAAGCCTTTGATCGTTCTCCTACAAAGTCCATCCGTACTGCTGCCAGACAGTTACAGCTACCAAGTTCAACAGTGCACAATGTCCTTCACAAGAACTTGCGATTGTACACATACAAAGTGCAACTTATATAGGCACTCGAGCCAGATGATAAACTAAGATGAAAAGTGTTTGCAGTTAACATGATGGAACGTATTTCTGAGGATGAAACGTTCCTCAACCGAGTTTGTTTTTGTGATGAAGCAACCTTTCATGTTTCAGGAAAACTGAACACACATCATGAGAGAATCTGGGGATTAGAACATTCCCATGTTACTAAGGAACTTCACCGAAATAGTCCAGAAGTGAATGTGTGGTGTGGGATCATGTGCAATCGAATCATTGGTCCATTTTTCTTCAACAAGACATCAATTATTGCAGATGTTTACCTTGATCTTTTGACTGAATATGAGGCACCACAACTAGATGACCTTCAACCAACCATCATTTCCCAATAAGATGGTGCACCACCACATTGGGACTGCATGTTTGTGGGTTCCTAAATCAAACATTTCCAGAAAGGTGGATTGGAAGGGATGGCCCAATTCTCTGGCCACCTCGTCCACCAGATATCACTCCACCGGACTTCTTTCTATGGGGTTATGTTAAAGATATCATGTACTGAACAAAGATACGGGACCACTGATCTCAAGCAAAAGATCACTGATGCCATTGCCACCATTGATGCGGCTATGCTACAGCGAACATGGCAAGAAATCGAGCACTGTCTCGATGTGCTTCGAAGCAACAAATGGTGCCCATATAGAGGTGTATTAAATGAGGCAAAAAACTTCAATATCTACTCATCATTTTGTAATAATTTACAGATATTTGTCTGTTCATTTACTTTTGTAATATGTATTTTAAATTGTAAAGAGACTTTATTGACACCCTGTATATATAAAATTCTAAGGACTTTGACCAATATCGAAGTAAATAAACATAAGGTGGAATCGAAGGCAGCTATCGAGACAACATCAGGATGAAGATAAATTTCTGGGCTCTGATACACTGTACCCACTATCTAAGCAAATCAGCATCACGATAAAGATAATGAGAGAGAATCCTATGAATGGCCATCCATGGTGAGAATCTTATGAAAGGCCATCCATGGCAAGTTTAATATTACCACGTTGTAATTATAATTTGATGGTACGCATTTTGACCGAGCGCTAATCTTTAACCACTAGGGTTTTTTTCTATATCCACCATCATTTGCAACTCACGACAGTTGGCCAACAATTATGAAATCACAGCTCAACTTAACAAAGGCAAACTTGAAAAAAAACCGGGTGACAAAGGATTCATATATATATATATGTATGTATATATATATATATATATATATATATATATATATATATATATATATATATATATATATATATATATATATATATATATATATATATATATATAGAGAGAGATATATATATATAGAGAGAGAGAGAGAGAGAGAGAGAGAGAGAGAGAGAGAGAGAGAGAGAGAGAGAGAGAGATAAACCAGCCAATTCAGTCTTCGCTCCCAATTTAAGAATAAGCCCGTAAAGCACAATCGGGAGCTTCAACTCAGCCACTGTGAAACAGGGTGCTGTCTTTTTACACAGACAGATAGTCTCCTTCAAGTTTTGGAGGCAGCTGAGAATAAGAGAGGGACCTTTGAACCTTCAGAGGGCAAGTTGGAGGACCTGTGTATTTATCCGCTTCTTACTTGAAGACGTTTGTATATTTTCAGCCAGTACCAAAAGTAGTAATACGTATACGATCACCGAAAAATGTGCATATCTTAATACTTTTTTAAAGGAAACGTAATTTTACACGATAAACAAAATGACTTTACTAATGTATGCACACTTCAACACTTAAAACAGCTTCCAGAGGTAAATATAAAAGTGCGTACATGTTTGCTCTGAGGATTTTGCGCATTAGTCTCAACACTTCGATTTTCATTGTACCACACAAAACCACCTCGAATGTTCTGTTAAAGCATAGTAAATTTTCAGAATAAATATGTGACTACCTTTAGGGGTATATGGACTTCAGCCCCTAAGTTTAATGTACTGCCAAATCATTAGTCCAAACTATACATGATAATCACTTTCCTGTACCTATACATTCTAATTCTTTAAATTCCTATATTGTGATATTACATATTCACTTTACGGTATTTATAATTTTAACATCTCACTTTTTTTGTATGTGTGCAAAGAAAAGAATAAAAAAATGCGTGTTTAAACACTACTGAAGAATGGTAATTGCGAACACTGAGGTCCACTTACACTGTAAACACCCCCTCTCTCTCTCTCTCTCTCTCTCTCTCTCTCTCTCTCTCTCTCTCTCTTTATCAGATATGTAACCTTGTAACTCACACTTCAATGTTTTCGTGTTAGCTGAACATAGGTAACCTTCTTTCCATATTATTATCGTTTGCTATTATTGCTAATGAACCTCCCTTGTTACGTAACAATCCAAGATAACATTAACCTGCAAAGCAAACTTCCACATTAAGGACTACAAGTTTGTTGAAAAGATAACTAAAATACAGTGAGGAGTATTATTATTTAAAAAAAATGGCAACTAGGTACACATACTAACTCTCGCATAGCCTACGTAGAGCTAATTGGAATTTTTTTTCTTCAACATAAAAGAACTTGTAATCGTTATGAATTTCTTAAAATATAATAAAAATTATAAATATATCTTTATCAAATTCATCTCCTTGCATAGAGAAGTAGTTAAATTAACCAGAATAAACCTTCAAATCAATCATAATTACCAATATATTTGTAATGAACAAAGTAATGAAAAGATACATATAACATGAATTTAACATCCTAATAAAAATGGACATCGTAAACTTCCGTTACCTTTCATTTGACGCCGTCCACTAGGGTCTGCCCCAATGCATCATTCTGCACATTCAATTCCTTTTCAAACCTCCTTTAAACATCCTTCCTTTAAGACCCTCAAAACCCCCCTCATCCAACCACACTCCAAAACCTAAGCCAGCCAAACCTGTCCAAAGGAATCAACTGAAATTCCTTGGCTTCGTGATCTTATTTTCCGTTGATTATTTATGACTGCTTACAGAATGCATGTATCCATCAAAGCACAGAATAAAAACACAATGATGAACTTGTTTAAGGATCAGGATCCACCACAAAACCTGGTCAGTTATTCTTATTCGTAGTCTAACCACCCAAAAATGTCAGTAAAATCCATCAATATCTAATACACTGATTGAAAAATGAATGAATAAACAATTAGGACCCATATTAAAATCCTACCAACTTACCCTTGATACATGGCCTATCCCTCCACAGAATATACTGGATCTGGATTCGAATCCACCTCATACTGTCCCCCAACAATTCCTTGTCCCACATACCACCCCTTATAAAATTTTAATGAAACTCATAAACTACTTTTTGAAATATCTTAGGTACACAGACAGATAGACAGACAGATGAAAATACATACAAATGCGATTGGGAACATAACCTCTCGTGAACGTCTTGGTGGGTATAATAATAAAAATACAACTCGCGATATACTCTTACCCATACATTCATGTACACACATACATACAGAAACAGTTAAGCAGACATGGTAACGAGGATTACAGGAATCAGAAAACTCTAAAATTCACCACAGGCGTTCTGATGCTGCTACGCCACTTTTGCATGATAGATTCCTCATGATAATACCCAGAACATTACTAGTTACTTTCTTAGCTGAGAGAGAGAGAGAGAGAGAGAGAGAGAGAGAGAGAGAGAGAGAGAGAGAGAGAGAGAGAGAGAGAGAGAGAGGACTAATAATACAAAAGGCAGTACACACGGTGATTAACAAAAAATTAAATTTCTATAAGAAAAGACAGGGAAGCAATATAAGAATAAATAAATATTAAATGTTAAATAAATAAATATTAATATTAAATATAAGAATAAATATTAAAACATTTAAGCATTTACTGGCATGCGTACATACATGGACAGATCCATACATACACAATATATATATATATATATATATATATATATATATATATATATATATATATATATATATATATATATATATATATATATATATATATATATATATATATATTATACAGTGACTTCTGACCACACTGAAATATATATATATATATATATATATATATATATATATATATATATATATATATATATATATATATATATATACATACGTCTCCAGTGGTCAGAAGTCACTGTACATCATTCTTTCTAAACCAAGCAGGAGTTTGCTTGAATCCCACCTGGTACTGAAGCAATTATCAGTTATAATTCCCCATAGGTGTAAGTTATTCCCGAGGTATAGTGAAATGGATATTAAACAATATTTGTGGTTTAATATTTGTGAAAAGAAAAAAATGTCATGGTTTATGTGACAAAGTCCATAATTAGCCACTTGTTATAAACTTACCTATCAGCTCTCATGGTGGAAGTGTGTTTATACTGATGCTTGTACAAAATAACAAATTAGAATGAAATTTGCAGCATTCATAACATACAAACCTATGGTTTCATATACGGTGTATTCAAGCACATAGCGCTTGTTGGCAGTCTGAACAAAACAAAATCCTGTGACCCGGGACACCATACCTTACCCCATTGTGTGAGTCAGCCCATCTGCAGTTGTGCTCTGTCTCCTAGGAGTAGTGAGAGATTGATACTACATGGGGTGGTACGAGGTGGGTACATTTATCTATACGAAAGCGTAGGTTCATATGTTAGGAAAAATACAAATTCCTTTCTACTTTGTTATTAGTTCTGACATGCATATGAACCTACACTGTCATATATGGAGCCTCACTCTGAGATGGGTGGATGATTTCTCCTAGACAAGTAGGTGGAAGTGTACCTACCAAACTGTTCATTTAAATATATGTGAAGGTTAAGTAAATAAGAAAACCTTACTCACCTAGATCCTCATGATGTCTGCAATATCATCTCCTCTCTTTCTGTGGAGTTCCCGTAGGGCTCTATGCCTTCATATCACCTGTTGGGTCACCACTATTGGGCGCAGGGTGAAGGTGTCCAGGGGCCTGTGTGTTACGTCCTTGAGGTAAAAGGATGTCAATATCGTCTATCTCTTCCAGACTCCTGCCCAGAGGACTTGGATGACTGAGGTTCTTCTTGAACACCACAAAAGGTCCTATACTTCTGATGTCATTAGCCCTTACTTTGGTAAGGGAAGGTTCTCTGTTGTTGTCTAGCTGGTATGCCCTCATAATTATTTCTCTCAACCAGAAGGACATGGAGTTGTTTGAAATTTTCCTCTTCTCTTGACCCATACTTGGGAACAGTCTCCAGCAGGCCGGCCGATAATGAGCTGTGCATTTGAGGTAGGCTCTCAGCACCCTCAATGGGCTTAGTAACATCTCCTTTTTGTCTTCCTCGAAGTCCTTCAAGGTGGGGATGGAAAAACCGTAAAATCTTGGGTCATGAGTGGCTGGGTTCTGGGTCTTCATAGTGAACTTTGGAAGAAAGGTGACCCTTCATAGATGTTCAACCATGGGAGTGGGTGATGTTGTATGAGAGGGCATGTAACTCCCCTTCCCTCTCTGCTGAAGCTAAGGCCAACAGGAATACTATCTTTAATGTCAAGTCCTGATCCAATGTTCATCTGAGGGGTTACGTCCCACTCTGTGGGTTTCAATTCACGAGGATGGCACTGGGTTTAAACACTCAGGCCAGGGCCTCCCTATATCCCTTAATTGCTGAGACTGATAGGGACTCTTCCCCACACAGGAAGAGGAGAAAATCTGCTGTATCCCTCACAAACCTTTTCAGGGGATGGAGAGCTCTGCCACTGCACAAACAGAGGCAAAACCCTCCAGGGTTCAGATGGTCTTCACAGCTTTTCCCGAAAAACCTTACTTTCTAAGGAGTAGCTGGATAGCCTCCACCTGTGAAGCTGGAAGGAGGCCACTGCTTGATGATACAGCCCGCCGTATTCTTGCTTCAGTGGGGTTGGGGGTGAGGAGGAGTTCCCTTGGCACATCCACTAGCAGGTGGAGGAGGTTCATGTACCATTCTGCATGGGACCATAAATTCAGAGTTACAAGTGTCATTCTCAGCCCTTGAGACACAAGCATCCTCTTGATGACATTCCTCAGTTAGCTGAATGGGGGAAAGTCGTACATGTCCAGGTTGTTCCAAGGGTGCTGGAAGGTGCCGTGCAGGGCAGCCCTTTGGTCAGTGACCAGACAACAGAAAGGGGAAGCTTGTTGTTCCTTCCTGTGGTGAATAGGTCCAATGTGGAACCCTCCCACAGCCTGACCAACCTGTCTGCCACTTCTTATTTCAAGGACCATTCTGTCCCTACTATCTAGTCTGCCCTGCTTAATTGACCCATTACAATGTTCTCCTTTCTGGGGATGTATTTGGCAGACAGCAGTAATCCCCTGGTCTCTGACCACTTATGCATCTCCACTACCAAGGCATTTAGGTCATGTGAGACTGTTCCTCCCTGTTTGTTTATGTATGCGACCATGAAGGAGTTGTCGCTCACCTTGACTGTGGACTTGTTTTGGAGGAGAGCCTGAAAATGTTGGAGTGCCAACCAGACTGCTCGCATCTCCAAGATGATGATGTGCTGCCTTTGTGGCTCCTTGTCCCAAGTCCCTGAAATGCACTGCTGCTTGATGTTTCTGAGAACACCAGCATTTCTGGGTGTGGGTGACTTAGCTGCACCCCTAGTAGGTGGTTCTTCGGATCCCTCCACCACCGCAGGTCCTCCAAAACTCTGTAACTTTTATGTCTTGTATCCTGGCCTCTGAGTCTCTCTCTCCTCCCCGCCCCACCTTTTCATCTGCCATTGTTGGGAATGGATGAGAGTCAAGCCCCTGGGTACGACTTCTCTAAGGATACCAGATGACCTACCAGGACCTGCCGCTGCCTCACTGGTTGAAGAAGGTTTGACAGGAAGGGTTTGAATACATTTAAAAGACTGTGATGGACAGGCCTTCGCCCTCACTGTGCCAATCCACATTACCAGGTATCTGATTTTCTGTTTGGGAACTAGGTCCAATTTCTTCTGGTTGAGGAGAATTCCCAAGCCTTTGTACAGTGGCAGGATTTTGTCCCTGTCTTTCTTGGTTTTCTGTGCGGAGGGTGTCAGCATGGCCAGTCATCCAGGTACCTTATTAGTCTGATACTCAGGTGAACACCCGGGAGCTGTTGCAAGGCTGAAGCAAAGGCCCTGAACTGGTACATAATACCATGGGAGAAAAATTGCAGGAACTTCCTGCAGGAGGGACGTATCAGGATGTGAAGGTAAGCATCCTGAAGGTCTATCAAGATCAGGAAATTTCCTTTCCTGATCGACGCTAAGACTGACTGTGCTGTCTCCATCCTGAATGGGATGAGGTGAAGGAAGCTGTGCTGGGTTGACAGATCTAGGACCGGTCTCAATGCGCGCCTCTCCCCCCCAACCCTCGATACTTTCTCGAATAGGAAGCGGCAGCCATAGAAGTTGGTGTGCTTCTCTCTACCACTTCTATCGCACCCTTCTGCAGCATGTGTCTGATCTCTTGCTGAAGGGCCCTCTACTTGGGCAAATTGTTCTGGTAGGAGGAAAAAATGATTAGTTCAGTAGATAGTGGTGATTTCTGCTTAAAGGGTAGAACACACACCTGAGTAAGGGTATGGACTGTCCACTCCTCCTCCACTCCACACCATTGCCATACCAACCACTTGCTCCCCAGACAGTGGCCCCCCTCAAAATCTGCTGGTCAGGGGGTGAGAGACTTTTCACCTCATCTCGGTCCTCCTCTCTTCCCCTTCCTGTCCCCCCTACTGGGTTTGAGGGATTGAGCGGCATGAAACAACTGGCCTGCAACGCTTTCCCATTCTTTTCCCCGAGGAGTCTTTCGGTTCTAGTGTCAGTAGCGGGGGAGAACTATTTATCCAATGGAGATAATAGGTGTATACTGATGTCCAGACATGGTGGGCTGTCCCCTTGGGATTGGCTTACCTGGTGTTGAGGAGAGTGAGTCCTTAACGCCTTCTCTCCCATCCACTATTGCCTGGTTCAATACATCCAGGCGGAAGTAGGGAGGCGGGTCTAGGAGAGAACTGTTTCTCAGACTCAGCCAACTATTAAGTGAGATCTGCTTCTGAACTAATTGTAAGAATGTCCCTCATGGAGTGCCAGTTCTCTGGTGGAATGTGTTCTTCATTACTTTCACCCAGGCTCCCTGGTACCTATCAGGCCATCTCTGAGATAGCTCTCAATGTCCTTCCCACTATGACTTTTAAGTTAATCATCTCTACACTGGTAAACTTTGAGGACAGTTGCCGGAAACTCTTCTGTGGGACATTGCTAGAAAGGCAGCAAATTGTTGAATTTAATGTCCTCAGTAAGGCACAAGCATCTTCTGGTGTGTAATGCTCTGCCTGGCAGGGAACCAGTGGAGTACGTAACTTCTGTGATCTGGCGGAGGCCAAGGAGCCTTCTTCTCCTGCTATCAGGCTATCCACATCCTTTACACCTCTTGTAATTATGGGGACCATGGAAGCCGTACTGTTTGCTTCATCTCTGGGAGGCTGTCTGCCATATGTTCCAAAAAGGAGACAGAGGGGTACTCTTCCAGAGAGATGACATCCATTTTGGGAAGACCCAGTGTTCTGCAGATCTGAAGGACAAACCCTGCAAAGCCCCTCTCTTCATTTGGTGCCTCTAAGAGTAGTGGGTCTCAGTGCAGCACAGTCTCCACTCTGATCCATCAAGCGGTTGTCCGAACGTACCAGATGTTGGGAGCGGTGTGCAGAGGAGCGGTATACTACTCTGTCCTGTCTGGCCTTTGGCCTTCAAGGAAAGACGTCTCCCCAATCTGCTGCCTGAGTGAGAGCAGGGATGTGCCGAGGAAGAATGGCAGGACAAGTTGTTCCTCAGTTGACAGAGATGACTCCACACCAACCCGTTGGAGTTGTGGGACATGCTCCTCCTTCTTGAGCAAACTTTCCACGGTGAAGATTTTGTTTAGGTCAATGACGTGACTGATGATAGCAGGGAGGAAAGTCTGATTCCACTGACAGGGATCTCCGTCTTGACGGGGTCGGAGGCTCTCAGGTCTTCTCTTCTCTCCTCTGGCCACCAATTAGCTGAGAGGGACTGTACGGCAAATCTGGTCTTCTCCTCTTGTTGCTTCTTGGGCTAAGTCCTCCAACTCTGTTGTGCTGTCTGCCCGCTCACTGTGATTCATGTGATATTGGATTGCTTCCAAACGTGCTTGGCCTTTTTTTATCTGACAACTTAAGCGGGGCAACAAATCTTTAGTAAGCGTGACTGGCAATGAAGGAGGAGAATGCAGAGGCAGAAAAGAGGGCCCCAGGGAGATATCGGCGTTGGTTCTCCAGAGAGGGGGCCATTTTCTTCCTCCACCTCTTCTCATATTTTACCCACTGAGGAGACGACCACACTGTACATTCCTCACAGGGAAGCTCACGGCAACATTCTCGACCGCTAGACAAAACGCACACTGAGAGGACGGGTCCACCAATAACAGAGACATAAACTTACGTTTATGTTTATGTTGAAGGTTTATCCTTGCCTATGCACTGACGCACTTCGGACTCCCCACTTTCTTCCATCTTTATATACCAGAATGTCGTGGAGGGAGAATAGGAAAAAGCACAGTAGGCTAACATGAATTAAGTATGCCCACGTGGGGACCCAAAATAAAACACTAACACTACTTCCCACACTGATTCCTCAGGGGAAAACTCAAAACGCTTTATGTAAGTAGGGAGAGTAAGCCCATAACAATACACTTCATCACTGAACAGAACTGATCTGTATGGTCAGAAAGGGAGACACCACACCAAACACGAACAATACTTAGTGAACACCACTTTCTCGCCTCACACATAGAGACAGGAAAAACACTTTGGCACAAAAGCCAATCTCAATGTGGGAAGAGGAGATGTAATCTCACATCTAGATATAAGGGGAAGACTGGCCTGACGATAATAACGTAGGTACAGGTAAAAACATGCCACAAAGAATACATAAACAGTATGAATGAACATGTGAGACAAAACCAGAAGTGTGCAAAGACACAGCAGCTGGAAACACAATGGGAGAAGATAAGCCATCCAGGGTCACACATGACCATAGACCTAGTGGTAGGACTTTGTTTTTTCAGTGATGAATCAGACAGCCGATGAGGACTATGCACATGAATACTCCATGTATGAATGTGCTCACTGGTCAAAAGCCACAGTATATCAGTCTTCCTAATGCTGGCAGCAGTTCAAATCCCACTGGAGATGAAGCACTTATCAATTATAATTCCCCTTGGGTGTAAGCTATTCCCTAGGTATAGGGAATTTGATATTAAAAGACGTTTTTTGTGGTTTAATGTTTGTGAACCTAAAAAGCCAGTCACGTGTTATATGACAAAAATTCATAATTACCCACGTGTTACAAACTTACCAATAGGCTATCATGGTAGAGGTGGGCTGATATCGATCCTAAGTACAAAACCTGAATTCAAAAGGCAAATGAACAGCAGAGTTAATATAACCTTATACTTCTCTTGACGGTTCAGCATTCAAAAAACCCTGTACATCACTCTTCTAAACCAGGCTGCAATTCGAATCCCAATGGTAACAAATACTTATCAGTCATAATTCCCTCTGGGTGTTAGTATTACTCGAGGTATAAATAATAAACTGGATATAAAAAGATATTTGTGGTTTCATATTTGTGAATATAATATGAATAATGTCACGATGTATGTGACAAAAATTATATATATATATATATATATATATATATATATATATATATATATATATATATATATATATATATATATATATATATATATATATACAGTATATATATATATATATATATATATATATATATATATATATATATATATATATATATATATATATATATATATATATATATATATATAGATAGATAGATAGATAGATAGATAGATAGATAGATAGATAGATAGATGATGCGTGTCTCTTGTTAAAACTACTGACATGGGATAATGTGGGCGATAAATAAATTTTAACAAATATGAGCAGATTTCGTCTTCTTATATAGATATACATATACATACATTCATACACACACACACACACACACATATATTTATATATATATATATATGTATATATATATATATATATATATATATATATATATATATATATATATATATATATATATATATGATATATATTCAAATATATGTGAAACATTGTACAAAGTGCTTACGGGCAAGAGGTTGCTATGAATTCCCAGCTTCCCCTCTTCCCCAACTCGCCTTCGCCATCCTTACCAGATGAAGCAACATAAAAAAAAAGCAACGGAGACTGATCTCTCGGCTGCATTCTGGTGTTATGAAATAAAATAAACGTGTCAGACAACGACGCCCTCGGGGAACCCCTCCCCCTTTAAGAATAATTTACTGTGGTTCGGTTTGGAAGGCTTTACCACCCATCTCCAGTGTCAATTTCCATCCAACTGTCTTTCTATCAGTCCCTCCAACCACCCAAACGTGATATCGAAAGCTAACAACTGATTTTTGAGGAGAGAGAGAGAGAGAGAGAGAGAGAGAGAGAGAGAAGATACAAAAAAAAAAGAGGTAAATAAAGATAACAAAGCCCCAAAGAAAACAAGGATACACACACACACACACAACGTAAGAAAAAGTAAGTCCAATAAAAAAGTAAAAAATACAAAACAACTCATCAATAGACAGACAGAGGTGGAAGAACAGAAGGAAAATGTCAAAAATATGAGAAAACAAATCAAGAGAAAGAACACTGGATCTGGATCTGAATGTGGGCCCAAGATTTTATATTAATTTAAAGTAAGAGAATGGGCAATTTTTTGCTCTATTCTTAATTTCTGTATAATAAGATGCCAAAATTCTGATGTATAATTCAACCTACATATAGACGTTACAACAAAGCATTCTCCATCTGAAATATTTAAATCGGATTAAACATACAGTCATATCTTGTAAATAATATATGCCTTGGGATATGGGAGGTCTGGTTTTATAAGTATGAATCAGATGGATGAATAAAGTAAAGTCAAAGATAGTTTTACAGATCCAAATGTATAACTGGATCTAGTTGATAATAAACTCCTTTAGACGGGGACACAAATTCCTGAGATGTATGCTAGTATTGCACCATCCCCGGTTTCTTTGCCATGCCCCTAGGTAGCTTAGGTTAGGTTAGATTACCGCTTCTACAATAGTTTGGGTGTGGGAAACATACTGAGATTATTTTCAAGTAAATTCTATGGTTAGTTTTTAAGATTGGGCGTTCCGCTTTTTTCAAGTTACATCTCGGGAAAATGCGACCGGGACAGAAGTACGCGGTTTAACGCTCTACGAGCGCTTTCTGGTTATGCAAGTATGATGAAGATAACTCGAAAAAACAAAAGATATTTCAACTGAACCGAGTGCCTGACCGGATCTAGTGTACAATAAATAAATCCCTTTAAACAGGGGCGAACGTATGCATTCTATGAGAACTTTCTGCGTATACAAGTATGATGTAGATGGGTGGAAAAAGTAGAGATGAATATTCCTATGGATCTGAATACATAACTGGATCTGTTTGATAATAAATTCCTAAGGAATGGAAAAAGACATGCGCGCTGTGAGCATTTTCTAGCATTATAAGTATGACGTACACGAGAGAGAGAGAGAGAGAGAGAGAGAGAGAGAGAGAGAGAGAGAGAGAGATAATCCCTGCTATAATTTTCCTAAGGGGTCTGCCAAGAGAGTGAATAGCATTTTAATCAAAATACTTAAAATGCCAAAAAAGTGTATCATAAAAAGAACGTGGGGAGGAGGGAGAATGAACTTTGGGAAAACTGGAAATTTATCTGAATGTTAAACTGAATTTTGAAAAGCTCCGAAGGACAGTAAAAGTTCAGTGTCTATTAATGAATCGAGGTTGTATATAATTACAGGAGTTAAGCAATAAATGGCTAAAATTTTATGAATAATTATAACAACCTAATATGTATCACTGAGACTAACAATGATACTAAAAGAATTATCATCAGTAATAGTAACAATACCAATACACCAGTTAGTCACATTCATGTGATTTATGCGTCTTTGCTCGCGTAATAATGGTAACAATAATCCCATTCGCTTTATCAACAAATCTAAAATATCACGGATTTTATTTTTGTTAACAATACCATAAACATTTTGGCACTTTCCTGCTGGTAAGGCATGTTATGTTTCTAACCGAATCTTTTTAAGAGGACGTCTGCAGTAGCAGGCAACGGGCAAAAGTTGTTAGCCAAAGTATACGCTTTCATTACTCACGGATAGGTGCCTCACATACTCAATCGTCGTTTCATAAACCTTAAAAATTATTTTTTTTCAAAGAAAGAGAGAGAGAGAGAGAGAGAGAGAGAGAGAGATCTTACTTTGGGTTTAAAAATGCTACAACTTTTATGAGAGAGAGAGAGAGAGAGAGAGAGAGAGAGAGAGAGATGAGTGTGCCAACTCATACTCATACAGCTCATACAAAGCATACGGTAACTTCCCAAAAAGGATAAATTATATAAAGGCCATACACATTTTCTAGCTGTATATTTAAAAATTCATTAACTGACCGGTAGTCTGAAAATGTTTAGAAGCTGGGACAAAATAGAAAAATTAAAGATGAAATACATGATAAGAATCAGCAAAAATAAGAACTGAGGTACAGAAAATTACATGTCAAATATACATTTGAAGTAACGATAAACGAAAGAAAAAATAGATAGGGATATTATTTAAAGCAGAAAATAAATAAAAACTGGAAGTGTATCTAATGAATAGCAAAAAAAAGAGGTAATCAGATAATGAAATGATACACATCTAAACACAAATTATTGTGACACTACCTAACAATCACTAACCCCCTGAAAAACCCCAGCCCAATCAAGATAATAAACATCAGTTTCTCATGCTGTGAATTACAGTCTTTCTCGAAAATAACCAAATAGTAACCTTTACCGCTGCTGACAACTCCGTCCCCTCAACCTCCTCCCAACCCCCACCGCCCCCAAAATATGAACGGATAAGCCACAAGATTCAAACTTCAGTCCGGCAAACACCACAAAACCAATTGTTTTCAAATTTTTGCCAATGTACTTCAAGCTGAATTTATTGTACCTGGGTCAGTGGATTTCCATCTGAGCCTTAGTTTAAGTATATGAATTCTTGAAAGATAATTAAGTTGTAATTCTACGGGGTATAGAGAAATTTTGAGAGAAATTCTTTATGAATAGAATTATTTTTTATAGGTTCTCGAATTATTATTAACTGTACTGATAGCATGTGCACTTAAATAATTATAATTAAGTAACAGAAGTGGGAGTAATACTAGTAATAAAAAATCTCCATTACTTCTCCTATTCTAATTATTATTTTCGTCATGTTACATTCCCTTACCCCATAAAAGAAAAGAGAAAAACAAAAAATCTTTCAAACACAATAAAATCTACTATACAAAACCATTCCTGTGTCTTCACTAGCAACCGCATTTAGCCTTAGGTACAGTGGTACTCAGGTTCCAACTTCTTTTATGGCTTGTGTAGCTTAGTTGGCAGCAGTCTTATCTTTAAATTGAAAGACCTGGGTTCGATCCTGTTGTGAATCACAAATATTCACAATCATGTCCCACACATGGTTGTGTGTTGATAATTTCTATCATATTCACTCAGAAAGGATAATTCGAATGAAAAACACGCTGGTATGCAAGTAGTTAGCCTGGCCAGGTAAAGCCTTAGGCACAGTGGTACCCAAGTTCCAACTTCTTTTATGACTTGTGTGGCTTGGCTGGCAATGGTCTCATCTTTCAAATGAGAGACCTGGGTTCTATCCTTATGTGAATTAGAAACATATTTCTGTTCTACACGTGATTGTGTGTTGATTATTTCTATCATATTTACTCAGAAAGGATCATTCAAATGATTATTTTTATCATATTTACTCAGAAAGGATCATTCAAATGAAATGCTGTCAATTGGGTTACTGCTGAGCTGGGAAGTTGGGGTATGCAAGCAGTTAGCCTGCCCAGGTAAAGCCTTAAGGTGGGATTCCACCAGGGCAACATAGGCAACACGTAGCATGCGACTTGACTGGCTTTCAACAAGTATGTTGCATGTGGCTTTCATCCTGGAGACATGTTGCCTGTGGCAAGGCAACATCGTTGTTGCTTGCAGCATGCTACATGCTATGTTGACTGTTCAATGCCACAAAACCTTTTCAACCAATTCAACAAAAACTAAGCCAGTTGTCATCACGATGTCTCAGCAAATGGTCGCTGCAGCTGCATATCTAGTGCTGCGCAATGCTCGTAAAAAAACTAAAAGGAAGCACCGATGGTGGAAGAGAGAACATTTATGGGCGGTAGCATTGCTCAAAATGAGTTTTTTGAAAAGTTACTGTCTGATGACCAATCCCTGTTCAATAACTTCTCAAGGATGAGTTTGGAGGATTTTAATTACCTTCTCGATAAAGTTTGTCTCAGAATTACCGGGAAGCCATACCGCCTAAAATCCGACTTCTAGTAACATTGCGTTTCTTAACGACTTGGGACAGCTACAAATCTCTCATGTACCTCTTCAAAATTTCTGAGTCAACCATAATCAAATACTGTGCGGAGGTTTAAAAGCAATCATCGAAATAATTAGGAGATGTAAATCAAGGTAAACAAATTACTGTAAGTGTATATAAGTAACTACTACTACTACTACTATCACTACTAGAACAGCATATAATAATAAAAATTATTATTATTATTATTATTATTATTATTATTATTATTATTATTATTATTATTATTATTATTATTATATGTTCTAGTAGTAGTAGTAATAGTAGTAATAGTAGTTCCCTATAATAACTTACAGTAAACTCACCTTGACTACATCTCCTAATGCTTGATGATTGCCTGGCAAACCTCCAATCAATTTTCCTGATATAGTTGACTCAGAATTTAAGGAATATTTTGTTTCAGACGTTGGAAAAGTTCCTTGGCAAGATTTACATGCATAGTGTCAGGAAGAACAGTGAAATGTTTTGTTTATTTTGGAAAGTAGGCATAATGTATTCAACACATAATGTGTATATTCACTATTCAGCATTATTTTATAGTTCAGATATAACCTATGGAAGACTCATTTTAAGCTGCAGTCAGGGCCGGTAAATAAATAGAAATTGTAAAAATATTTAATTAGAAAACTGATGGTAGGGCCCTTACTCTACAAAGTAAAGTTTATGGATATATATATATATATATATATATATATATATATATATATATATATATATATATATATATATATATATGTTATGCAGTGAATAAGTATGAGATTCACTGATCGGGATTATGAAAGAGAGAGAGAGAGAGAGAGAGCACGATGTTGATAGTTTAAAATGATGAGTCATGGGACCAAGTAAATTGAAGACTAACCAAAACAAACCTCCAAGATGTGGGAAAGGAAGGAGGAGTTAGAGGATAGACTAAGAAGTGAAAAGGTCAGCAAAATTGACCTGATTTGTCCTTGCCAAAAGTGGGAGTTAAGATTGAACCATTAAGAGTAAAGTAGACGTCCTCAAGGAGGCGGAGTTTTATTCAACATAGGTCCAGAGTTCATTCTGATCAATTTTTAGCCAGAGTTACTTGAAACCCAAATTGGGTAGGATTGTGTCACTCGCTCCTCTCTTAACATCAAGAAATTTCTAAGTCCAGTGTGGCTGGCCGTGTGAAATAGTTTTGTAATAAAACTTATGAAAAACCGTGCCCGTGAATACTTACCCCTCCTGAAATTTAGAAAATATTAATAGACAATTTCAACCTAACTTACCAGTCCCTGCATTACTATCAAATGAAAGTCTACAGACACGGTCATTCATATGTGGTGCAACGCAAAACAAAGAAAAAACTGCACGGCATAACAAAATAAATTGGTGGCAGTTTCGGAGGATTTCGCCCAGCGCACATTTGAAAAACATTAAAGTTCACGGCCCTAGAGAAATTTACAGAGAGTGAGCGGTGACGGCGCTAAAACTAACTCTCAATTTAACAGCGCAAATAATCTCAAGACGGTCTTCAGCACTAGAAACACCAATACAACATCAACACTGTAGCAGAAGGGAAACGAAGCAGAACGAAATATTCCAAGAAGCGGTGAATCTTTTTGCGTCGATCGGAATGAAAAATTGACAGCGGTAAATCTCTGCCTAGTTTGAAACTTCGAACATTCGCATAAGATCAACCAGAAATTCAGTTTAATAATTATATATGAACATAATAAGAACAATAGTAATAATCACGGCATAGAACAGCGGTGATTTTTATAAGAAAACGAAATTTACGAAAAGAAAGAATCAGCAACTCGCCCTATACTACGCCGATCGCAGCAGCGGAGAAGACGAAAACAAACTGTGTTGGCGGACGTATGAAAGTCGCTAATATCTACGTCAGTTCAGTGAACTTTCTATCGTGTGCGGACTTAAATACACGAAATTCCAAAAATTTTTGGTCGCTAAAAGGAGACTTAGCGAAAAGTAGCGGTAGCAGAGCAGTGACGACGACGGCGACGAATGAGAGCGGAAGACGGCGACGAAAGAGAGTGAAGAATTCGGAACGGCGATAAAGTTTAGAAGTCAACGCGTTGATAACCGCCTCTTTCGAAAGGGAAGTGATGCCTTCAATCAACAATTTAGAAGGGATTCCAAAATTTTTCCTCGCCAAATTCAGCAAGTACGGACTGGAAGTCGGCCGAGCTGTGCCGAATTATCGCTGGATGCTAACGACAAATTGCGCTCAAGTGCAATCAGCGCGATCTTCAAGTGCAAGGCGACACGGCTAATTGAATAGTAAACATTCATTCCTAGTATCGGGGAATTATCAAGAAATTTTTTTTTGAATTAAATTTTGCGTGAAATTTTTATATAATTATTTTTCCCTGCAGTGCGCAAATAATTTTTTTAACATAAATGATTTAAGTAAATTATTTTTCTTTGAATAATATTCTGAAGAATTTTTCCTTATTGTTGTACGAAGGAAAAAAAAAAAAAAAAAAAAAAAATTTTTCTCATATTTAGTAATTTTTTACGAAATAGAAATTTTCGTTCACTTGGTGATAGAGACAATTCTGTTTAAATTATTCTATCATAATAATTTTTTTTTTAAACACTTGGCGCAGCATTTTGCAGTGGAACCCAAACAATTGTGTACATAAATACTAATATCAGACTTTTTCAGATTGTGAGAGAGTCCTATGAAGGAATGAGTTAGGAAAAATTTGAATTTTTTTGTATAGAGGGATACAGTCAACTCAGCAAACATGCAATTGAAGTAAGTACCTGATTCTCAAATTTATTTTTTTTTTTTTATTTTTCATTCTTGGAATCATTGAATATTTTATGAATTAATATGAATAACACTTTGGACGAAGTTATCTCCCGACTGCAACAGACAAGAAGCGAAGACCAGACTCCATATAACCTAAGACCTGTACCTGAACGACTTTCTAGACCAATTGATCCTAGTAATACTAGACCCAGACGTTCTCGTAGTCAAGGTCCCCACTTAGTTTACCGAGTGCGCCTAACCCTTCAGTTGTAACCACTAACCCAATAACTTCCATTGTACCTAGAAATCCCAACATGGCGCAAGCCACCGTAATAACCCAAGCCACTAGATTTTGTGGAACAGTAGACCCAAGTAATGTAGATAAAAGTAGATTAGAAGAATATGGTGTAAGTCGATGGATAGCAGACACAGAAAGCAGAATTTCAGCTGCTGGTATCACAGATGAGAGAAAGAAAATAGATGAAGCACTCTTGTATGTTAGTATGGAACATGGTGATGCACATACAGTTCTTCATTCAGTACTTTTTAGGATATTACTCTGTTTAACGAATTCAAGAAACAGTGCTTACAGTTTTGGCAACCAGAAGCACAGAAAGATCCATGGTATAACATAGGAACTTTCCATCATCAGAAATATGAGGGTAATCACTTAGTTTTAGCCACTAGAGTAGAAGAAGCTATAGATAGAGTGACGACAGATATGAAAGCTGTAGGAATTGTTGTTGGAAGGAAGGATGAATTTGATGATGATGAAACAGATTTAGCTAGTATATCCAAGGTACTTAGATATATGTCATTAGGACCAATCTACGATGCTTTGGGTAAGGAAGAAAGAGTAGCCTTAAAGAAGTACTGTGATAGGAAGCCAAATGATGGAATTGTACAAACCTTGATGTACATAGAAAGGAAAGTAAAACAGAATTCATCAAGTAGTAGTGCAGATTTTACGGAACCGTAGCTAGTGGAAACCAAAGAAATAATAGCAATCAGTCCAATAGAAACCAATTAGGGAAGCTAGGTCTAGGTATCAGGAAATAGAAATTCGTTTGATAGAAATGGTGGGAACAACAATAGGAGATTTAATCAATCAAATAGAAACAATCAAGGTAGGCCGCCAAATAGAGGTAACAATGGGAATACCACTGGAACTAATGGAAATAACAGTGGAAATAACAGGACTCCTGGACAGAGGGGAGCTAGTCAAGGCCAAAATTCAGGGAATAATAGGCCACAGTTCAATAGGCAGAGACAAAGTTGTGGAAATTGTGGTTATAACAACCATGCAACACAGAATTGTAGAAGAAACAAATGGTGTTCGAATTGCAATAAGACAGGACATTTAATCCAGAACTGTTGGTACAACAAACAGGGAAATTCTCAGGGTCTCAAAATAACCAAAGTACTCAGCCTAATAATCAAAATACCTCCCCAGTAACCCAAATCAAGGGGGATTCTCAGTGACAATCACAGAGAGTGCAGCAGAAAGGTCCATCCTTACAGAGAGAAATAGTGACAGTGAATAAGGATGTGTCCCCAACAGACATTACTCGAAGTAATGAAATAGTGTTTTCTGTAAAGAATTTTAATACGTGTCAGGAAGAGTTGCCTATCATACAAGTACACTTAGAAGGTGTACTGAGTTCCATATTGTTGGATACAGGCAGTACTGTAAGTATCATAGATAAAGGCACTTTAATAAAACATATAGGTTGTGAGCTTTCCCCAAATGAGAGAATCCTATAGGACCATAAAGGGATCGCTGGAAAGCAAATAAGGGCTATAGGCAATGTCAATTTAGAGATAGAAATTCTAAATAAGAAATATAGGGAAGAGTTTGTGGTGTTGGAAGAGAAATATTTTCCAGCTCAAGCTCTATTTTCCTTCCAGGCTATGAAAAGATGTGGAATTGCACTAGATTGTAGCAATGGAAGAATCACTATCAAGGAAATTGATAGAGGAAATGTTTGCTCTCTTGAAGAAGAGGAACAGTTTCAGATAAACTTGATCACTTTACCTGAGACAGCCTCATCTGAAGAAGTAGACATCCAACAGATAGAAATAGAATTTAATGCTAACCCGGGTAGGACAGTGTGTAGAAATTCAATGATAGAAGAAATAGAAGAAGATAGACAAACTACTTTTAAAAGCCTAGAAGCCACTCAGGAGGAATTCTCAGATAGCAGGTATGAACCTGATAACTCAAGTGCACGACAAGTAGATACCTCCGAGGAACTTAGTTCTTTTTCCCAACCTGACGATCCTGACATGCTAATAGATTGTAGTCACTTAATAATAAGAGAAGATACGGAAGAGAAGTATCTCAATGAGGTGTTGCTGTTAGGCAACCTAAAAATGACAGAGATAGGTTCTGTGATACTACAAGATGAAAATTCAGATGATACTGATGTCTGTTACACTGCCGATGCACAGAATGCAGAAGAGATCTGCTTAGTTAGTACTGCCGATGATAATCTTGTAAGATTTAGATTAAACAATAATTTTTATACTGCATCCACAAGGTCTGACAAAGGTTTGTCTTAGAATTGTAACAGATAAAAACCTAGGTGATACAGATGTTTTATTAGTTAACGAAGACTTACCAGACTTTTTGAAAATGGACAATTCCTAGTAAGACTTAATGGTGGAAATTGTACGACTTATGTGTATAATTATTCTGACAAGAGACTAGAATTGCATGCCGGCATAGAATTCTGTAAGGAATTGTGATTACTAACCCTTTACTAACCCTAAGTGAAAAAGCATTTGTCTCTGTAGCTGACACAAGAGTTAAATTAGAAGGGGAAGTAAATAATACAGATTTTCCTCATTGTAGGGACAGGTTAATACAAATATTAGAGAAATATAGGAGTGTTGTAGCAGTAACAGGAGATAAGTTAGGAAGGACAGATGTCCTGCAGCACAAAATAGTCATAGAAGATGGTGCTAGACCTTTTTATATACCTAACTACAAACTTCCAATAAGTCAAAGACCCATTGTAGACGAGATGGTTGAAGAGATGAAGGAAGATGGAGTTGTAATACCTTCTAAGTCACCTTATAATTCACCTTTACTGCTAGTTCCAAAGAAAGACGGTACATGGAGGATGGTAATTGATTACCTTAAATTGAATTCCCACACCATCCCCGATCGAATGCCAATGCCAGTCATTAATGACATGCTAGCTCAATTAGGAGGTGCCAAGGTTTTTTCTAGCCTCGATTTACTGAGTGGATGTTGGCAAGTTCCTCTCGATGAAGAATCCAAGCATCTCACGGCATTCAGTACTCATAAAGAACATTTGCAATTTGAGGTAATGCCGTTTGGTCTTACTTCAGCTCCTTTAACGTTTGTACGTTTAATGCTGCAAATCTTGGGAGATGTTGAAGACGTATCGGTTTATCTTGATGATGTAATAATTGCTAGTAAGGATGTAGAGAGTCATTTCAAGACAATAGAATTAGTATCAGATAGGCTCAGAAAGGCCGGTTTAAAGGTAAAAATTAAGAAATGTCAGTTTCTGAAGAAATCTCTAGAATATCTAGGACATGTTATCAGTGAACATGGTTTGAAAATGCAAGAAGGAAAGATTAAGGCTATTGTAGACTATCCAGCCCCAAGAAATTTGAAGGCACTAAGAAGATTCCTAGGTATGGTAGGATATTATCGACCTTTCATAAAGGGATTTGCTACCATAGCAAAACCATTAACTGAGTTAACTAGGAAAGATGCTAACTATGAGTGGAAAGATGAACAGGAAGCAGCGTTCAAAACACTAAAGGATATGTTGATAACAGATCCTATCCTAGTTTATCCAGACTTCGAGAAGGAATTCTACTTAGCCTGTGATGCTTCAAGTACAGGACTAGGTGCCGTCTTGATGCAAAAGGATAAAACAAGGATGAGGACTGTATACTATGCCAGTAGAGTTTTGAATGCAGCTGAAAGAAATTACAGTACAACAGAAAGGGAATGTTTGGCATTAGTCTGGGGATTACAGAAATTTAGACACATTTTGCTAGGACATAAAATTAATGTTCTTACAGATCATAAACCCATTTGTGATCTTTTTCAAGAAAAGGGCTTTTACCAATAATATGAAGTTCAATAGATGGTTCGTTAGCGTATTAGAATTTGCCCCAGAGTTTAGATACATACCTGGTAGATATAACACATTAGCTGACGCCTTATCTAGATCACAAGAAGAGAACGAGAAACAAATTACCACTCATAATTTCGCCTTCAGTTGTCAAATCACAGACTTAGATTTAGACAAAGTTCGTCAGGAACAACAAAAGGATTCTAGAATAAGGGAAGTAATAGGTAACCTCTTGCAAGGTGAGAAAAATTCAGAGTTTCAATTGATAGATGGGTTATTGTACAAGACTTCAGACGAACCAAATGCTTGTTCACGTTTGTACATTCCTAATACACTAATACAAGACGTTTTAGAACTAACCCATTCATACAAGTTATCAGGACATCCTGGAATTAAGAAAACATGTAGAACAATCACTAGAAACTATTTTTGGCCTCGATGTAGTGAAGATGCTACTCGATTTGTTCAGAATTGTACCCTATGTAATATACATAAGGGAATGTCAACGTCAAGGCTCCTCTGGAAATGTATCCTTCAGAATTAAATCCTTTTCAAGTAGTCACAATGGATTTCTTAGGTCCATTCCCCGAACACCATCAGAGGAAATAAACAGATTTTAGTTTTCATTGACTATTTGACCAGATACGAGAAATTGTTCCAACTAGAAACAGAGAAGCATCAACGGTGGCAGAAGCCTTTAAGTCTAGAATTATAACCAGACATTCATGTCCTCAAGTTTTGCTCTCAGACAATGCTGCTGAATTTACTAGTGACATTCTAACGAAATTGTGTGACTTTTATGAAATACAGAAATGTCAAATAACAGCATATAAGCCAAGCTCAAATGGAGCAGTAGAAAGAACAAATCATAAGATAAAGGATGTTCTGAAAACATTGGTAACCCCTAGCACTGAAGACTGGGACTTGACTCTCGAAGACATACAATTTACTCTAAACAACACAGTAAATGAATCAATAGGAGAAACTCCTCATTTCCTATTGTATGGCTACCAAAAGAGAATGCCAAATTCACTTTTGGATGATGCCGCACCACCCAGACGTGCATAACAACTACGAGGACTATATTGCTTGGAAGACAAGACGTACGCATTTAGACCGTTAAAGTCACCAGGGCTAGATTAAAGGAGTTACATAAAAATCTAGTAAGTATTACAATAACAGATCCACCATACCCTCGTTAAAGGTAGGACAACAAGTTTATGTACTCAATCATGTTCTTGAAGGACCTAATATTAAAGTATCACCAAAATTTCGAGGTCCATATAGAGTTTTAGAAGTTTTGAAGTTGAATAAATTCAAGTTAATGCATGAAATTACCTTGAAAGAATCCATTGTACATTGGAACCACATTAAAGTAGTTCATTCAGAACCTTGGTCGTCTACCCAGTTAAAGGATTTGTCCAATAAAGATAAGATAGATAATAAAATAGAATCTTCAATGACCCCAAGGTATAATTTGAGAAGAAGGTAATGGCAAGTGCAATGGTAAACAAATGTAGTTGATAAGATTTTTACTGCTCAATAACATTATTTCAGCAAATGGATTGTATGGTGGTTGGCAGTGAGTCAAATTGTGAACTCACTCGTACAACTAAGGAAGGGAGCCATCATCAAGGAGCATGGCAAGGTTAAGATGATACAGGACCTAGCCATTGTTAAGATCCAGACGGACTCCATTATCGGTCAGAGAGAGCAGTTAGGCCAGCTGAGCAATCAGATACAGGCAGGATTACAAAGTGTCCAAGATAGAAATTTGTACGACATGCTCTCCAAGTTGCAGAGGGACATCGATAGTGTTATGCCAAGGAAAGTAGTAAAGCGATCACTTATACCCTTTATAGGCGTCGCTTTACACAATCTCTTTGGAGTGGCGACCGATGGTAATGTTGAAAGGCTAATGGAAAGAGTGGCACAACTTGAAAATTGGGCTTCTGAGCAGGGTACTGTCTATAATAAAGTAATAGGAAATGTCAATCAAAATCAGAAAATGATCACAGTGCTGAAAGAATTTGTGAATAGTGCCCTCCATAATGTTTCATCAGAAATTGCTAAAATCCATCAAACAGAAATGATGGAGCAACTGCTCATAGAAACAAGTAATTTCCTTCTGGAATACAAGGAATTACTCAATGCAATCATGATGGCAGGTAAAAACCTGCTGTCGCCTTTTCTGATAACCCCTAGTGAAATTGAAGCCATTATTCAGAAATGTGTTGTGAACAATCACTTGAAGCCACTAGTAGAAAATATAGTGGACTATTATGGCCTGATAACAGTGAAAGTGGTAGCCAATCAAATCATACTAGTGATCCCTTTCAACAATCCAGACGTCAACTCATTGATGTCAGTCTATCCATTCCCAATGGTAGTAGATAATAAGTCCATTGTACTAGAAGGAACAGTTCGACACTTTGCCTTGCAGCATGATTCGTTCCTAGTGACTGAAATTCCCGAACATAAATTCAGGAATGTGTCATGCTTAATGATGGTGTATATGTTTGTAACATTGTGAATTTCTATGAACCATTGAGTGCTCTTCATTGCCTAGATGATCTTGTAAACAACAAGAATGGGAAGAACCATTGTAAATATATACCGTTTACAGAAACTTTCAAGGCTCAAATCATTGATGATGAAATTTTTGTGTTCTCAGCAAACAGATTGAATGCTAAGATTGACTGTAAGTCAAACAAAACAGAAGTAGTTTTCATTAATGTACACTCATTTTCATCTGCTTGTGAATTGGTTATTTTACATAATTTGTATTACAAACCTACAGTCTTCACGACATACAGTTTGAATTTCAGTAAAAGTGTACATCAGTTTGCAGTTATTAACGAATTTCAACTTTCAGAACTGGAATTGGAGACATTCACAAAGCTAGAAGAGGTTCATACTTTCTTTCATACATATAAGACCGAGATTTCTCCTATTATGTCATTCATAAATGTCATTCTTTTGGTACTGTTTGCTTTCATTTCTTTTATGATTGTCAGGAAATTGATACTGAATAAGCTTACCATAATCAAGGACATGATGGACAGAATCCTTTCTAGAGAGTGATAGCGTTTACCATTGACTTGCACTTGAACATTTGATGATTGATTTTTTTTATTTTACAATTGATAACCAGAGAGTAATAGGCATTTGATATATTTACTTTGCCATAATTTTTCTGCATTTAGTTTGAGTATTTGGTACATAATTCATGCTTGTGTTGTTTGTGTTAGCACTATGATGCATTATAATATTTCTTGCATTTATTGCTTGTTAGTAGAAATTATTGAAATTGAAGTAATTGACTATAGTCAAGTTGAGTTGGTTATCTACTTGCATTGTAGTCAATGCAGGTAGGTGACCGAGTGATGTTATGCAGTGAATAAGTATGAGATTCACTGATCGGAATTATGAAAGAGAGAGAGAGAGAGAGACACGATGTTGATAGTTTAAAATGATGAGTCATGGGACCAAGTAAATTGAAGACTAACCATAACAAACCTCCAAGATGTGGGAAAGGAAGGAGGAGTTAGAGGATAGACTAAGAAGTGAAAAGGTCAGCAAAATTGACCTGATTTGTCCTTGCCAAAAGTGGGAGTTAAGATTGAACCATTAAGAGTAAAGTAGACGTCCTCAAGGAGGCGGAGTTTTATTCAACATAGGTCCAGAGTTCATTCTGATCAATTTTTAGCCAGAGTTACTTGAAACCCAAATTGGGTAGGATTGTGTCACTCGCTCCTCTCTTAACATCAAGAAATTTCTAAGTCCAGTGTGGCTGGCCGTGTGAAATAGTTTTGTAATAAAACTTATGAAAAACCGTGCCCGGTGAATACTTACCCCCTCCTGAAATTTAGAAAATATTAATAGACAATTTCAACCTAACTTACCGAGTCCCCTGCGTTACTATCAAATGAAAGTCTACAGACACGGTCATTCATATGTGGTGCAACGCAAAAACAAAGAAAAAACTGCACGGCATAACATAACATATATATATATATATATATATATATATATATATATATATATATATATATATATATATATATATATATATGTGTAATTCTAATAATTTAAAATGTCCTTTTTGATTATTAATTTTTGGAATTTTTATACGCTTTTAACTTTTCGATAGATCCCTTTGGATCTATCGGCCCGTTTAATTACAAGCATATCCAAAAAGCGCGAAGAATTAGCGAAGTTAAGAGGCATTGTGGCTATTAGAATTACATATGTGTCTGGTAAAAGTGACCAGTAGATCCTGCATATATATATATATATATATATATATATATATATATATATATATATATATATATATATATATATATATATAAAAACACCTACTATGGAATAGTCTTCATAATCTCTACAAAGCTAAATATAATCTTATTTTGAAAATAAATAATGCTTTATATAAAGTGTTTTAATAATGCCAACTTTTGTGGTAACTCAGACTAAAAATGAAAAGTATATTTAAACTTAGCTTTTGTTTTTTAATTTATTTTCGAGGGTGTTTTACTTGTTAATAATAATAATAATAATACCTTACCCCAGCACATATTGGTTGCTCAGCTTGAGATGAATAGCAAGGCCTTGGGCTGTCCACGTCCAGGAGAAACAGAAGCAGGTCGTAGGCAAACCACTTACTTCTCTTGATGGGAGATAATGCAGATTTTTGGGGTTAGGCATCTGTGTTCACGGTGAAAAACAGTACGCAAATTCTTGATGTTCTTCACCATCGCCACGTCACAATTAAATATCTCAGCTAATCCCCGTAGTGCATCTAGTTTAGCCTGATTATTCTTGTATTCTTGCAAGCGTATATCCCACAAAACTGCCAGTTTTCTATACTCTTCTATAAATTCTTCGGTTCCTTCTTGCGACCAAGTCATCTTGTTGCTTTCAACATGGAATCCTTCCCGTGACTGGTGGGAAGGCGTTAAACACCAGGCAACAGGCTAAATCATGTGGCATGCTTCAGGATATACAGCAACATGTTGCCACCTGTCGCATGCCACACAGTCGCATGCTACATGTTGCCTTCTGTTGAACTACATACTTAGCCTATGCAACAATGTAGCATGCCACATGTTGCCAAAATGTTGCCCCAGTGGAATCCAGCCTTTATGTATAGTGGTACTCAGGTTCCAACTTCTTTTATGGCTTGTGTGGCTTGGTTGGCAGCAGTCTCGTCTTTCAATTCAATGACCTGTGTTCAATCCTGATGTGAATCAGAAATTTATTTCTGTTCCACACAAGACTGTGTTGATTATTTCTATCACATTCACTCAGAAAGGATAATTCGAATGAAATGTTGTCAATTGAGTCATTGCTGAGTTGGGAAGTTGGGGAAAACAAGCCGGTATGCAAGCAGTTAGCCTGCCCAGGTAAAGCCTTGGGAACAGTGGTACTCAGGTTCCAACTTCTTTTATGACTTGTGTGGTTTGGTTGGCAGCGGTCTTGTCTTTCAACTTAAAGACCTGGGTTTGATCCTGATGTGAATCGGAAATTTATTTGTTCCACTTCATATTCACTCAGAAAGGATAATTCGAATGAAATGCTGTCAATTGGGTCACTGTTGAGTCGAGAAGTTGGAGAAAGCACGCTGGTATGCAAGCAGTTAATCTGCCAAGATAAAACCCTTAGGTATAGCATTTTAGTAGGTTCAATTTTTATACTTCAGGTTCCAACAGTCTTTTATTATGTTAAAATATCCTGATTTATCAGAAAAAATATATATATATATATACACACACATATATATATATATATATATATATATATATATATATATATATATATATATATATATATATATTATATATATATATATATAACTAAGAGAGTTAACTCTCTCAACATAAATCTCCTTTCAAGAATAAAGTAAAAGTAATTTTGTTAATTAAATTCAATTTGCCGACACGCTGACAGGCGGTCGTGGAGATTTACCCCTCCATTTTCATTCTGATTTCCCTTGGTGCTTTTAATTCTCTTTTGAGCTTCATGACTGCAATAGACCTCTTATTCCATATACTGGCCCAAAACTCAGAGAAGCCTGAATTGACCCAAGGCACTAATTAAAGGCTTCCACACCTATATGGCTCGAAGCATAGACTAACCGCCAGCTTTCGCCAAAAGAGAAAGTCGGGCACATTTAACCAGCCAGCCTTTGCTCAAAGAGAAAGTTGGACATACCCAGAATGCATCTGGAATAAAAAAACTGGAAATCCTTGGAGCTGATAAATAACCCTTCACTGCAGGGATTCAAAGAGAATTGAACTGGGACCTATAAGGTCATTCAGAGCTGAAACAGAAATTGACAGTAAAGGTTTGAAAGTTGTAACAGGAGGAAAACCTCACAGTTGCAGAATGAATTAATTGTTAGGAAAGGGTGGAAAGTAAAATGGAAGAAACAGAATATGAAAGGAGGTATTGCAGCTAGGGGCCAAATGCACGCTGCAAAGAATCTTAAGTAATGCCTACAGTGCACCGCATGAGGTGCACTAACTACCCCCCTACGGGGAATTCAAAGAGAGGCCAGAACAATGCCAAACGAGTCACATCTCTTGACTCCATGCTCCTTCAGAGCTAACTTTCCTCTGTGGCTGAATGCCTCAGTCCTAGTATCTTAACCCAGTGCCAATTTCCTCCCCCTTCCCTCGTCCCTCCAGTGATACGACTACAGGAGCCATCTCTTCAGAATTAAGGTACAGTAAGGAATTGAGTTTGTCCACTCACTTATCCTTTTTCTTCTCCTAAACGTTTCCGTTTTAAAGTGCAATCCTTACATAAACCTGACCTGCCATATTAAACTCGTGTCGTAAGTTTATTCAGTAGTGTTTTATGAAAAGAGGATTTTATGTCGCCCTCAGAGCTAGTTTTATCCTTCCTATTACCTTTAATTCATCCAGTGATTGTATGCCTTCCTCTGTTGCAGAAAGGAGTGCTTGCCACTGTGAACCCCTCTGCCACAGCCGTATGCTTGCTGGTTGCAGCAAGGAAATTCCCATTGCAACCTTATGGACAGTGTTATTGAAGTGTAATTCTTGGCACCCAGTTAACGTTTATTATTCATTTTATGTGCTGCAGCAGGACCCCAAGTGGCCTGCCTTATTCCTCCTTATCTTCTGATTTTGTATTTTAAATACATGTAATTTAGTTATCCTAAAAAAAGCACGTTAAAAGAAGAAGAAGAAGAGTTTATCTATCTCCAGAGCCCCTCTAAAGTAGGGCCTTCAGCCCATGTTCTTTCTTATTATTTTTATTCTTGGAGGTGATACAGTCAGATTAGCTACATCCTTTTGATAAGTTTCCTTTTCCTCCCACCCCCCACCTCCAAGTGTAAGAGTTGGCCATGGTCTTGCAATCTTGTTAAATGAGCCCTTTTGGCATAAAATCCCTTACCTACGCACACACAGTGGAACAGAAGTTACATTGTGTAAGTATTCTGTTAATTTAATATTACTGTAATCGTAATTTGTGCCTGGAATTTCTTTCAATCTTAACGTTAACGTTGCATGCATACAAAGCATAACATTTCCTTACGGTGAGAGGGTGCTGCCATTCGAAACACAAGAATTTGCTGCTAAAGCATGCTAGCAATTTGCATGTCTTAATTTGTTAGGACTTAGCTAGGAAGTGAAGTATTAGAAGTGTTACAATCAGGGAAAAATGCGATTATTTCCCATACGTGTGTCTTGGACAATTTGCAGTCCATTAGCTAGGAACACAATATCTGGCAACCTCGTTCAAGTACACGGCAGAATCAGCGCTCCCGTCTAATCAACCTCTCTCGCACGCTCAGTAACTATAGTCTCCTCGCACTAACCTGGCGGAGAAAACCCGCCCACCATTGCAACTGAATAGCTTGCAGGATCCGTCAGTATTGTATCTATTTCTAATTTAATCATTAACAAGCATACAAAATATAGCATATCATTACAAAAATCTTGATGTAATATATAAATTTCTATTCTTTCTGCATAGTTGTTGTCACTGAAATACTTGTCATTGTATAAAAACACACGAAAAGAAAAAAAAAAAAAAAAGGGCAACTGTATGCAAAGAAAGGGGAGGCGTGCTGGTTAGCGGAACAGCCATTGTTTTGGCGACAACACGAATAATTATTTTTACTGATTAACTAATGTTTAATTTGTATTTGAATTTATGTTTGGGTTTAATCGTAAGAGCAATACTCTTTGGTTTAAGGTGATTTAAAATTAATTTGCTATACGACTACGTAAATTTTATGCTATTTTCGAGCTAATTGAAGGGGAAATATAAAAGCTATATAGTTTTTAATGTATTTATTGAGTAATAATAATACTGAATCGGGAAATAAATGTCGAAAAATCATATGTATGTATCTTTTCTATAAGCCAAGAAACATGTATTAAAATGACATAACGTTAAAGTTATAATTTAAAAGTGAATGTTAGCAAACGAAGGCAATTAACCACATATAGGCCTATAGCCTACAGCTTCATTTACAATACGAATGCATAAATTCATAAACAAACCTCATAATATAATTGCTTAAATGTATAGACACATAAAACAAAGGGTAAATAAAGAAGAGATATAATTTTTGGTTTATACAATTATTGGAGCTAGACCCATACGAGGCTACCAATCGGCTCCGCCAGATTCAACCACTTAACCAAGGAATTTTAGTAAATAGCCTAACCGATCTGTGAACCGCAACTGTCTCCAAGTATTCTAAATTCTGGCGATGATAACTTTCTGAGTTTGACTACATATGGAATAAGCACTCTAGTAACTCTAGTTCAGCTCTGTGATAAAATCCTATACTGGTACTCAATATTGCCCTTGGATAAACAAAACAAAAAAATAAGATAAAAATAAAATACAACAAATAAATAAAACAAAACGGATGGAAGAAAATGCCTCGTTTTAGACCAGTTTTTTTTTCATTATTTGTCAGGAGATATCTAACACTTTTCTGAAAGTTTACCCATCTTTGTTGAACTGGATCAAACCTTCCATTCCTAACCAACCATCTACGGACACATGTGGCCCTTAACAACTGGATTGGAACTGGAGAGCTGGGGAAAATTATTAATAGACCTACTATGGGTAATGCTTACCTAGCCTTCCTCCTCCGATCGCTCATTATGAATATAAATATAAAAAGACACCTTTACTTTGTGTTACATTACGCAGGAAATTAAACAGGTAAATATATGAAGCTATGTAAGTATTTACCTTCAAATGGGGTGAAAAATATCAGAAATTTGTTGACGTCAATGAAATCAGCTGTTTCATTAACCAGCACGCCTCCCCTTTTTTTGCATATAGTTGCACTCGTTTTTTTTTCTTCGTTTTTTTATACAATGACAACTGTTTCAGTGACAGCAACTATGCAGAAAGAATAGAAATTTATATATTACATCAAGACTTTGTAATGATATGCTATATTTTGTATGCTTGTTACTGATTAAATTCGAAATAGATACAATACTGACGAACCCTGCAATCCATGCAGTTATAGGGCTGGGCGGGGCTTCTCCGCCAGGTTAGTGCGAGGAGGCTATAATTCATTTCATATACACTCGCTTTGTTCCAAAATTCCTAGTCCATTCATTTGAGCATTTGCATTTACAATTTCAACTCATTTTTGCATACGTTGTGAGTCATTACATGTAATAAGAGTCGTGTTTCCTTCAGTCTTCATAAATCCGTGTGCAAAAGTGTGCGAGTGTGTGTTTGCTCTCACGTTCAAATCAGCTGACCGCTATTTTGGTCGTACAGTGCGTCGGCCGAGCGGCGGGAATAGCTTTTCAAAATTGTCCCCCATCATTCCATAAAAATTACGCATGAGACTTGCATTATTTCAAAGCATTGTTATATCAAGCATGTCTTAATAATTTTAAATTATTACCCCACTATCTCCTAAAATAAAACGATCACTTGTTGTACCTATCACAGATTCATTCTAGTTTTCGTCAGGTCAATGTTATGTAACGAACAATCATTCATTTAGTTGATTACCGTGGTCAATGTCCCTCTGCATGATCATTTTAAGAAAAGCACTCGTCATAATTGACACATTTATCATTGCTGTAAAATAAGCATAACCATTTGTACAAGTAACCATTGTGTATACATAGAAGCTATCGCTTCATACTTGCTTAGAGCAACAAAACTCAATTGCCTTGTGTAAGCCTCCCATGCTCTGAACATTCATTCTATGTGTCTCTCCTTTACACAAGCCCATCGAGGCTTACCCTGCCGTATTTTACAGCACCCTGCAAAAAACAAGGGGGAAACAAACCCATTACTTCCGTGTTACCATACATGGCGGAGTTACTCGAACATAAGTAGGTATCGAGAACTCCAATCATTACCTAATAATCTTTACACTCCATTCTACAGAACGAGTCTGCACTCGTAGTGCCGAAAAATTAAGTTATTGAACTGACCCTCCCCTACTACTGTCACAGTGCCTCATTTTATGTTCTTTGGAACCATATAATCTTAACTCCGTTTCTCAGAATCCATAACCTCAGCACTATAGCCCGGAAAGTCCGTGTGCATGTTATCCATTGTTCTTTGGAACAAACAAACAGTTCTTCGGAACAAAGCAGAACCATTCACTTGAACAAACCCTAAGAAAGTTTGCACTTTAGCTGGTTTTGCAGTGTGCAACAGCAACCTGTTCTTCAGAACAAACAAATAGTTCTTCAGAACAAATTACTGTTCTTCAGAACAAACCAGAACCGTTCTCTTCTGCAAGAAATAAACTGTTCTTTGGAACAAACCAGAATCGTTCTCTTGAACAGATCCTAAGAAAGTTTGCACTTTAGCTGGTCTCGTCCATGTGCAAGCAACAAACAACCTGTTCTTTGGAACAAACCCAATCGTTCTTTGGAACCTCGCTTCTGCACTCGGCAAACGAGTGATTGTCGTGTGTATGTAACTCGTTGCCCAACTCAAAAGTTTTGCGTTTTCCACCAAACTTCATCCATGACCTCACTGGACATTGAGTGCCACTCCAAGTCTGCCTTATTTACGACTTAGGCCGTGTTATCACCCATCCACACCTCGCATGCAACTTACTAGTGTGTACATATTGCATCACTGGCCCAGTGGTTTATTGCAACTTTGAGTGCTTGCAAATTTTGCACTCACAGCCCAGTTGCATTGTTTCCACGTCCTATCCACACCGTGAGTGCCACATATCTGGCCCTCCAGAAACCCTGGCACCCAAGTGCCAAAACCACAACCATCAATCTTGTGTATAAAAAACCCACAACCAGCACCGTGTCCTTTGTCATCAAGTGCCACCAGCGCATCTTTCACCTTATTTACATTTCAGGTAACCCCTTTTTGGGTCCTAGAGTGCCACCCACTGACTCCAAGGAACGCTTTCAGTGTCACCCTCTCCATAGTGAGCACTCTCACAGTACTTGTAGGCAATCGCCCTAATTACTGCCCTTAATATCAGGCCAGTGCCATCCATCTCCGCCCTGGGGAACCAACCCACATACTAGTTCTCTGGAACAACCTCGCACTTAGTGCCAATGCCATCTTGCACAAGGGGCACTCCCATTACTGAGTAGCCTACCACAGGTACTCTTTCATTTACTAGTGATGCTGCCCATTGGCCCACACCATTGCATAATCACACCCTGCCAAAGCAGGGTGCCATTTTCCTTCCATGCAACTACTTGCATGACTAACAACCTCCCTACTCTACACCACGCTCACATCCGAACCCACCAGTACCACGGCGGAAAATTACAAAGCCTTCCTGGATATGGGGAAGGAAATAGGTCTCAAGGGAAGAAAACTCACCCAATGGGTACAGGAACAGCTAGATGCCTTACTCCTGAAAGAGAGAAAGCAGAAAGAAGAAGAGAGAAAGGAGAGAGAAGCAAAGGAAGAGAAAGAGAGAAAGGAGAGAAAAGCAAAGGAGGAGAGGGGGAGAAAAGAATGAGAAGCAAAGGAGGAGAGGGAGAGAAAGGAGAGAGAAGCAAAGAAGGAGAAACTGTGACAGCATGAGCTAGCTCTGAAGGACAAGGAGATCCAGCTGGAGCAAGCTCAGCAAACTAATGCAGTGGCCTCGGCCCAATCACAGCCAGCCACTCCACCACCTTCCACACCTCATTCACACCGCTCGAGTATCACCTCGGTGATCCTGCAGTGGAACGAAGACGAGCCAGAAACTTGGTTAGAAAAAATGGAACATGTCTTCGAGAACTTCCTTCCTACCGAAGCAGAGATCTCCTTGCTCCTTGGGAAACACAAGGGTGGAAAGGGCCCGGTTGCCTTCCACTCCTTAGACACTAGTGCTCAGGGTGACCTCACAGAGGTCAGGAAGGCGGTCCTTAAAGCATACAAAATCACTCCTGAATGCTGGAGACAATGTTGGTGTGGCCATATCATAAGACTCGAGCTGTTAACCATTGGCTGGAAGCCCTTGACGTCACAACATCTGAGAACTGCTAGAGTGCATAGAGCTGGAGGACTTCTTTTAATATGCTCCAAGTTCTCTAGCCACCCACCTATGTGAGAAACGTTCCAAGACTTTCACCGAGTGTTGTCACTTGGCGGATGATTGGGACACCTACCATCCTTCCGCCAGTTCCCTAAATTGAAGGATAACTCCTAGTCACACTGCAGTTCCAGCCCAACCAAAGAATGGGCCCTCTTCTACACCTCCTATATGCACTTATTGCAAAACAAAGGGACACTTGGAATCCCAGTGCAAATCTAAAGAAGATCCACTGCAATGCCTCCCTCTGATCACTCCAAGCAACATCATAAATCTTCTCCAGCTCTTAAAAAGGATTTCAGCAAAATCTATTGCATTGCCTGCAAGGCCTATGGGCACTCCGTCCTCTGGAAGGATTGCCCTAGCAAAGCAGCTACACCTGCCATTGCCCTGGTGGTTACTAATAATCCTTCCTTAGGCCCTCCGGCCAAGGGTCCCATATTTGTGGCACCTCCTTGAGGTAGCTACCCCGTACACCAGGTCAAGGCATTTGAAGACACTGGAGCGCAAATCTCCCTGATACGGGAAGACAAGTCTCCTATGAGGCTAAAATTGACAGACATATAAACCCGTCACCATTGAGAGTATCAATCATGTAAAACTGATCCTCCCAACAATTCGGTTGAGGGTCACCAGGTTCCACAGAACCAAGATCTGCACTCTTGCAGTAGCAAATTACCTTCCTGGGGGCTATGACCTCCTCCTAGGACGGGACTCTGTCCCCACCTAACTCAAAATGACCCAGGGGTCCTAACCCCTCACAGTCTCCATCAGGCCCAAAGAGCCCTCAAAGACATGCCTTAAAACCACTGCCAGTGTCACTTGAGTGCCCTGAGCAGTGCTGGGCTCCGTCCGTCTCAGATGCTGAGCCTTTACCAAGTGTAATTCCTGTGCCAGGCCCTGCCCTAGTGCCAGTGCCAGAGTAAACCATAGATCTCCCTTCCAGAGATCCCAAACCTACCTCAAACTCCCTGCCAGTGCCACTTTAGCAACCAGAGCAGTGCCCCACTCTGTCCGTCCCAGATGTTGGGCCAACTCCAAATTTAATTCTTGTGCCTCGTCCTGCCTTGGTACCAATGCCAGAGCACGCCATAAATCTCCCTTCAGGAGATCCCAGCCTGGATCACCTCTCTTCTGCTGGCTTGGCTCTGCTACCAGTGTCGGTAAGAGAGCTAACCTAAAGTTTACTAGGGGTCCCCTCCGGATTCCACTGATCACAACAGAAGCTCACCCCCTGGCATGGCCTTGCAACCCATTCCTGAGTTGGTCAATGTAACCTGCGGGCCTCTCATGCCCACAAAGACTTATTCCTTTCTTTCCTAGTCCTCAGAAGATAAGACACTGAGGGAAAATTCTGCCATATCTCAACTGGCGGCAGAACTCTAGGAACTGCGATGGTAAATGGTAGAAATTGTAGGCACCATCCCTAATTCAGCTATCACAGCAGCCAGAACAGATGGCACGCCAATGCCTTCCTCGGACTCGGTTCCACCAACTCCTCCTATAACATCAAACCATCAACCTAAAAGAGGGTCAAGGAAGAAAGGTCAAGGGTGTAGAACATCCAGGTAGCCAGAGAGAGCCACCAAGTTCTCCTGGCATTCATGCCTAGATGGCACAGTGCCCTACTTTGTGTATCTTGGCAGTCAACCAGAGTAGGATGCTACGTTACTCCCTTACTCTCACTCTCTGTCAATGTTTAACTTAATTTTTTCCGTGTAACTTAATCATTTATAACCTCATTTTTCACCTTGCAACAACTCACCGTTTACCTGGCATCACACATTTGCTTTGCATCACACTCTGCCTAATGCAGAGTGCCAACCACCAGATCTCCTGGCCCTATGAGTCTCTGACTTTCCGTCCATGCAATTACTTGCATGGCAAATTTAAACTGTATGAAACAGAGCCACTAGGCCCTTACAACACTTGTGCCACCACCATACCTGAGTACTGTGGCATCACCTAACCCAAGACCAGGAATACTGCCTTTATGTCGCCTCATCAAGGCAATTAACCACATGAATTTATATAAACAAGATAATCTTATATTTAGGTGCATGACTAGCTTATAAGTCTAATTCTCAAAATAATTCTATGAAATTATCTTACCTCTACAATATTAGATCATGACATAAATTATAAAGTTCATGTTACATTTTTCATTGTGATTTATTCTAAGGGCTGCTTCATTTTAACCTACAAGTACTAACGTAACTTACTCCCAGCAGAAAATTGATTCTGTGCTAACGTAACTATTGCCATCAGTGCCATAAAACTTGCATTTATCCAAAATGCCGAAATCCTGATTTTAGGTTCATTAAAGCCATCAAGGGCTAGCAGAGGAGAAGTAATCCTTAAATGTCAACTTGCCTTGCCTGCAGACATCCCCACCCTCAATATGTCTACTTGCTGGGGGAGCTGCTAAGAGAGTTAACTCTCTAAAGGCAACTTGCCTTTCAAGAATAAAGTAAAAGTCATGTTCTTAATTAAGTTCATTTGTCGATACGCTGATGGGCGGTCATGGAGATCTGTCCTTCCAATCTCATTCAGATTTCCCTTGGTGCTTTTAATCCTCTTTTGAGATCCGTGACCGAGATAAATACTGACCGAAACTCAGAGATGCCTGAATTAACCCAAGGGACTAATTAAAGGCGTCCACACCTTCTACATGGCTCGAGGCACAGATTGACCAGCCAGCCTTTGCCAAAAGAGAAAGTCAGGCGCATTTGACCAGCCAGCCTTCGCCAAAAGAGAAAGTTGGAAGTATACAGAATGCATCTAGAATCAAAAAGCCAGTAATCCTCGGAGATGACAAATAACCTTTCATCGCAGGGATTCAAAGAGAGACCAGAACGACGCCAAACGAATCACATCTCTTGAGCAGCCGCTCCTTCAGAGCTAACTTCCCTCTGTGGCTGAATGCCTCAGTCCTAGTATCTAAAACCCAGTGCCAATTCCCACCCATCCCTCCGTCCCTCCATTGGTACGACTACAGGAGCCATCTCTTCAGAATTAAGTCTTTCTATAGAATCCAAACTAAAAATACAAACATTCACTTTTTATATATATATATATATATATATATATATATATATATATATATATAAAAATATATATATTACATATATATATATATATATATATATATATATATATATATATATATATATATATATATATATATATATATATATATATATACACACACACACACACACACATATATATATATATATATATATATATATATATATATATATATATATATATATATATATATATATATATATATATATATATATATAGCCTATATGGCTATATATAGAATTATATATATGCATATATGTACATATATATATGTACATACATACATATATATATGTATAACTGAATCACGAAAATATGGAACGTGATGAATATATAAATAAAGATAAAATCCACGAAGGAAGCGGAAACACTGGAGTGCTGCGAGGCCTTTCGACACTAGTCCTTTACTTAGCAGACTGAAGAAATATAAAAGTATGTTTACAAAGAAAGCTCATATAAATGACAGATGGGGATTATAAAGGAAACATATGTACCTGGAATCCAACACAATTGAAGAATTAGTAGAACTGCAAAACAGGCTTAAATATTTAAGAGGTTTTTACAAAGGATTAGGATCAACTGTTCAGGAGCAGGGACAGGACAATTAAAAGATTATTCAGGTTCCTGACTGACCACCTAAAAATTTTTAGCACAACACAATAATTCTCTTTTTTTGTAAACAATAATAACTTTTTGCAAGATGAACATTTTTACAAATAAAAAAAAATTATATTAAACATACGGATATATAGAAAATATATAGCAAGTAGCTACCTTGTAATTAAGTCAGTGATTTTATCTTTTAGGTCATTCTTGAACATTATTCTAATACAGGGGTCCAAATAATACATGTCGCTGGCCCTACCCAAACGTTGAGGGTGCATGGAGGAGAGGTAATGCAAGAGCCAATCGCCCGCCCCCAGTGTGCGAAGGAAGTCGCGGTGCCCATTGTGGAAATATGGTTAGGAAAGCGACAGCGAAGGGCATTGGTCAACACTGGCGCAAGTGTGTCTTTGTTAGAAGAACACCTTGTGACAGGGTCGGTGCAGCCTATGAGAGGCTGTTTAGTGTTAAGAACAGCTGATAGCTGCCAGATAGCGGCTGTCGACAGTGAGGGAGGGAAAACAAAACACCTCCCCTCAAGAGGATGGCGAGTCAGGTGTGTTCCTTCCTTGGTGCCAAGGGGGACGAGGGGAGGCAGTGTACAGACCAGTGTGAATAAATCATTGAAAATTTTTGTGAGGAATTTCAACAGTCTGGGTAGGAAATTTGGTCAACCATTATTGAAGCCCAGGTTTTTCTATTCATTGTAGCTGAAACTTTTTTGCAATTATTAAATTATCATAAGGTCTTGTGATTACTTAATGTCTGTTATGTGATATTAGAGAAGGTGTCCTTTTGTTTTGTATTTTTTAGGTTATTCAAGTCTGTGCTGTAAAATTTTGTTCTCGCCAGAAATAACATAAACTATTAACTAGTGTTTCGTCCAATTTTCAAAATCAGTTTTGTGTTTACTGAATCCTCTTATGATTTATCTGTAATTTAATTTCAAATTGTTCTTATTAAAGTCATTGGGTAGTAACCAGTTCACTGGTAATGCTTTGCTTTAATATTTTGTGACAATTGTTGACTTTTCATTTTATTTTGTTCATTTTTGTGTCGGCGTTTCTTAACTCCAACACCCAGAGGGTAGGAGACCCAAACTCCCCGCCTCCTAGAGCCTCTCCTCAGTGGCCACGTGTTTGTTTGAGAACCTCATTGATAGTGTGTAATGTTAGATATATTGTTGTTGTTAGTTACCCAAGTGTTGGCCTTTTTGGGATTTTCGCATTTAAAGTTCTGCTTGTTAAGTACTTGATGATACGAGTCCCCGGGTTAGCTAAGAGTTAAGTAATATCACGAAAGAAACAGTTGCATGCCTCAGAGGCACCCAGTGTGGAAAACGGGAATAACTTGGTAACTCAAAAGTTGGGGGAGGACAGAGGAGATGCAAATGAAAATAGATGTGAGAACGAGAGAGCTGGTCCTCCAGGGGGTTCAGGAAGCGGATGCCCTGGGAGTGAGAGAGTATGTGATTGATTTGTATGGTTGGAGTTGAGAAGAGGTGATGAA